>NC_034409.1:33967546-34084917 GCF_002078875.1 Numida meleagris | reverse complement strand
GTTTTGCATTCCGATATTTTATTTAGTAAATTAGTTTGTTTCTCCTCAGATTGTTGCCGCTGTTCTTTGCTCTCAGGGCCATCTCCCTACCCTTTTCCCCTTTCCCCTTTTCCCGGGACGTGGGCCCTTGGGTCCCCCGTCCCCTTTGTCACGGAATCGGGCCTAACACCCGTAAACCGTCGACAACTTCAAACAAAATAAAGGAAAATCTCAGAATGGCATGTCGTTAAACAACTACCCACAGAAAGGATGGGGAAGGAAAGAAGAGCTCCACATCCACCCTTTCTAATCTGCTCCACAGTTCTCACCCATTAGATGAAACTTGAAGAAGACCCTGGAACACAGAATGTTTGGTAATACAAATGGTAACTGTAGGCATAGCCCCAGCAATGCAACCCTTCATTACACGTGATTAAATACAAATTATCTCCTTCTGCTGGGATAGCTGACAACATCCATCCTCTTTTTAAAAGCATTAAAACATATGTTCCACAAATTGCTTGCCAAAAAAATATCTTTTGAAGGAAAAAAAATTCGCTAATACCTGTGCTTTCTTCTTTCCTCCACGTTCTACCTCTCTTTCTGTAAGGAGGAATCTATTTTTTTAACAGTGTCGCTAATTAGGAGGCATTTAGATAACACACTGTAATTTGTTCTAAGAGGCCTTGTGGTTTCTTTTTAAAGATGATTTAGAAGTCTTGTCATAAGAGAGATATATCTCACGCGATGGCAAAGCCTCCATCCTTCACTTTACAGGCTGGTACCCGGAGGATATTCACTCACCCGCATTCTCATTTTGTCTCTAGAAGGGACTCTGCCCATCAGAAATCTGATGGAAATACTGCAGTTTTTCCTTTTAGTAACTTTACAAACACTTGTGAGTCTCTGTGCTTCCCAAGGTCCCTACACAGCTGACCATCAGCCCTGCCACACGAGCCCGACCCATACACCAGCACACACGGCGTCACTTGGGTGACATACAGCTGCTAAGGGTGATCAGTATCAGTGCATCAATCCCAAGCTTTCAGCAAAAGTATGAACTCCCCATCCTATCTCATCACTCAAAATCAAAAAGAAATGACCCGTTTTGCGTGGTACCCCTAAATACTGTCTGATTAAATATCCTCAGAAAGTTTGAACCGAAAGTCATGCAAGTACTATTATTTCTCTATATTCTCTTAAGTGAAGAGAAAATTTCCTGGAAAGGCACGGCAGCATTTCTATTTGGCAAAAGTGAATCTGAAAAGAAAGTGTCAGCATTCAAGGAAAAAGAAAAGTGACAGAAACGAGCTAGGGAGCATAGGGCAGGTGGTGCACAAAGCTCATCCCTTCGCACCCCCTGCCACCTGTGCAAATGCAGCCTGCTGACCAGGCTGAGAGGAAGGAAAAGCTGTTGAGGAGCAGCATTCTGAAGGCTGGCAGCACAAAGGTCAACATTTACCTAAAACCCTTCGAAATGCCTCATTTTTCAAATGCTAAACGATAAGGCCAAACAACACAACTACTCCAGGGCTGCTGTGCTACATAATGCTACATGCCATCAAACCATCAGTGTGATATAAGATGCTGACAACTATCGCTACACAACACTCTCAGTTTGAAAGAAAATTAGAATACTAGATGAGAAAATTGCTCTTTCCTGTATCAGGAAAACATCATTTCATTGGTTTAAACCAGAATAACCCGGGCTGCTTCTGCTCCCAATTGCTCTGACTCTGCTCTCCCAACAGGCCTGACTACTCTGTATGGAGCAGTCAGACTGGGCAGCAGCACTCTGCACCTGCATAGATCAATGTTTTTTCCCCTGAAAATAGAGGTGAAAAGGTGAAGGGCTAAGCAAGTCAGGAGTGCTACACCAATTAAGGTCCCCTTGAAAAGTAATCCAGAATAACAGCAAGAGCTCAGATACTACCAAGCATCTTTTTCAGAGGTATCTCATTACACTTGGCTTCCTTCCTGGGCTGAGGTCCAGAAATTCTGGTATTGCCTTATTTTTTCCAAGAAATATATTGCTTGAATAATGTGCACCTTGTGCAGTGCATTTAAACAGATGGTCATTGATCTCCTTGAACTCTTTTTTTTCCATTCTGATCATTCTTCCCTTATATGGGTTATATGGAAGTATTTTTCCAATTTTCAGCAGAAGCTGGAAAACCAGATGATGAATTCCACACCAAAATAGCACGAGAAGCAGAAGGACCCTTTTCTTGGTAGTTCCTCATTCACTGCAGCCATCCCAGCTCACTTTATCACGCGTACCAAAGAGCACGCGAAACCCCAGAGGTGACCACAGTCCCTCTGTGAAACAAGGATGGCAAAGCCCAGCCCTGCCATTATGCTCTGCCACCACTCCACAGGGACGTCACAGCTCTTTCCTCCGAGACAGAACTCTGCTCATCTCAACTTTCACGCTCTCCTCCCGGTGCCCCCTCTGACTGACACCCTGTTCCAGGGGAACTCCTCGCTGCTTTTAGTGCTTACCACCCAGGTCAGCACCTCTGACTCTGGTCTTGTCTGAGGGCAGGTGGCTACTGAGAGCCAACGGCATGATCTAAATACAAGTAATACCTCCATCTCTCTGACTCAGAATCCTTGTGACAACTCAGTGCGCAGTTCCTTCTTTGTCTGCCGCAGGCTGCCCGGAAGATGCTGTCGTTCTGCTTTTCAGATGAGACAACGAAGCTCCCTACCATTGCCCAGAACTACCTGGGGACCTCCCAGCACTGCTGCGCCTGCCAGGCTGCTCGAAGCCTCTGCCAGGTATTGGCACTGTAACTCTGGCTGTAGCTTCTGCTTCTCAAGGGATGCTGACGAGGACCATGGCTTCTCCAGCGGGGGTCACGATGGAGCCAGCAGCCTGCTGCCACCCCTACAGCCAGGTTAGACAAAGAGCCTGTGGACCGGGCTGGTCCAGACAGAGGTTTGCTGCCATGCACTGACTTTTTTGGTCATTTGGGTCCGTCCACCTGGATGGTGGGGTGCCAGGAAGCACTCGGGCTCCAGCAGCGGTCTGTGCGTGACTTCGCTCCTACTTCCTCTCATCTCCATACCACTTTACAGCTTTTAAATGTTATATTCATGCCAGGCAATAAATGTTGAATGTTCCCCGTGCTACTCTGCCAGAGAGCAGCCGCGAGGACTGTGGCTGATAAAAATGGAGCTTGTCACGGAGGAGAAAGAAAAGCAGTGCGAGCCGTAACTGTGCTGAGAAAACACTGTTGGAAGATGCATAATCCAACATGACACTTGAAGGCTCTTAGCACAGAACAGTTGACCGTAAAAGAAAATTATAGGATTTTTAAGGTCTACTTTCACATAAGTGTACTTACACATCCTGTTGGAACAGTGCAAGAACTTAAATAATAATAATATATATTTTTAAAAAAATGTATTTTCACATCCCTAGTATTTCCTTTCGGACTATTAACCGTAAAAATAGAGCCACTGAAGGTGACGATGGGAAACCTTGTAACAGGAACGTATCTCAGCAGAGGACAAGCTGAGGCTGTCGCATCTCCTTAAGGCAGAGCAGAGCACGCAGCCTCCTGCCCTCACCGGGCGTCAGCGCCCACCTCTAACACTGAGATTTGGGGACAAGGATGGGAGGCACAGCCCACAGCCCCGCACCCTGACACGGCACCCCGCCACGGGCAGCGCTCGGTTATCCTAAAACACGTCCCTCTGGGGCTCTGTGGAGTGGGACTGAAGCTACAAAGAATGTCTCACAGAGCCCTCAACGCGGGAAGGTCTTTTCCCACTGGACTTTTTCCTTACGCTTGACAAAAGCACCGAAAATAAAACAAGGTGCACTTGGCTGACAGGTAGATGGCCGCAAAACAGGAAAGTTGTTTCCTGAGAGGTGAAAGAAAAAACCCACCTTTGCCTACCACGTATCCCCACAGAAGGAAACCTCCCGCCGAGGCGCGCCCCCCGGTCCGTCCCGCAGCGCGGCACAAGCCTCACAGCGCAGCCGCGCGGCCATACCTCCCCGCGGGGCAGAGCCGCGGCCACCGCCGCTCCGCTCCTGCCCACGAGCCGCCAGCCCCCACCCGGCACCGCAGGGACGGGACGGGGCGGGAGAGAGGGGAGGGAGGGGTCGGGAGCCGCTCACCCGCGCAGCGCAGGCCCTGCGAGACGACGAAGCGGCAGCAGAGGTCGCACCACGCTCCCGCCGCCGCCGGCACGAAGCGGTGCGGGGCTCTCGGCGGCTCCGGACGGCCGCAGGAGGGGTCGGGGTCGGGGCCGGGTCCCCCCGGGGCCGCCGCCATGCGCTGCCCTCCCGAGAGCTGTTCGGAGGAGCGCCCCGGCAGCGCGGCCCTGCCCGCCGTCCCCGGGGCACGGCTGCGTGCGGGAGCGCGGCGCCGCGCCCGGCGCTCCTCAGCCCGTTACAAGTGACACCGCGCGTCGCGCGCAGGGGGTGGCTGCGGAGCATAATGAACATCCCATAATACGCTGCTTTTAGCGACCGTGTTTTTCGAGCTCAGGTTCCCTTAGGAGGGTGCCGGAGAGTCGGGCGCGCCGAGCCGGGGGGGGGGCCGGCCCCGCAGCCCCCTCGCTCCGCTCCACCGCCACAGCGCTCCTCGGAGCCGAGCGGCAGCGGCCGCTGTGCCCGGCCCTGGGAAGCGAAGGTTCCCCCTTCAGCCTTTCTAATCCTTAGAATAACACCGGGTATAGTGCCACGATATGATTACCGCTATTTCAGCACTTTAACTCAAGCAGCACGGACCAGGGGACCTCTTCCCTGTCTGAGAACTTTGCCACTCTCACAGAGAGCTCATTTTCATCAGAACGTGTATCAGCAGAGCGGTTAAAAACTAGGAAGGAGGAGTGGCTCTAACCCCACAGCAGCCACACCAGTGATTCTGTTGTCCGGGACACCACCCCTGGACAATTAGCCGACTAACGCCAGATAAGCTGTGCTTTGCTACTTCAGATTTGAGGCTTATTTCATATGAGCGTACAGGGAAATAAACGTTAGAAGGTAATACTGAAATGGACAAAAAGCAAAATTATGGAAAGACAAAAGAAAGTACACGCTCCATGGTAAGTGGTCGATGATGTATTTAAGTCTTTCACTCATGCATTTTCACAATTCATATGACGACAGATTTGTTTAAGTAACAGATAATTAATATACTATGCTAAACCCCCCAAAACAGCAAACCAGCTTCAGGAGGAAGAACCATATATTACTTTCTATTACTTCTTTTGGCAAATCGGTAGCATGACTGATAGCATCAGGACACTTAGTATGAGCCAAGAATTCCATGGTATCATACACCACGCTTCAAGGTGAAAAATATACTGACTTCGTAAGAACGTCATCAGTCGATCACGGACTGATCGCGTCCTTAGCTACTGCTTAGTTAAAACTGCTTTCTTTGAAGTAATTTTAACACGGTTAAGATCACCGATGTATTTAGGAACACTAAAACCAGCCATGTTTAAAATGGACGTAACAGAACATAAAGCAATTTCAACCATGTAAAAGAATGCCGCGCGTATTTCGATGTACAGACTATATTGTTATCACAATTAACTTTCCTATTTGGATTGCTTCAGTATAAAGGACGTTGAAAATCATATACTCCAACTAACGCTCGGTTTCTTTCAAAATTAAGAGCCTCTGAAACAAGGGGTTATCAACAATGTTGAAAAATATACATCATTTATGTACAACTTGAGAGCCTGATTCTTTGAACACCTCCGCAGGTGTTGTACAGTGGAGCAGTGGACGTGAATGAAGGAATGCACAACCAGGCATCAAAGCATTCCAGTTAAGCGTGACTCTGGTATTTTAAAACAGTCAGGAGCGCCATGGCCAACCAAGGCAACCAAGTAACAAATGGCTGCTCTCCTTCTGCAGCACTACATTTCTCTGACAAAGCTTGCAAATGAAAATCACCCTCACATGGGTCGAAGAGCATTTGAATTCCCTTTTAACAATTGATTCTCACTAAGAACACTGGAAAGCGGGTCTCAGAGCTATCAAGGCAGTATATCGCCTCTTCTTGTAGCAGTGGAATAATAAATTATATATTTATTAAGCTTGTACTTAAATCTTTTTTTGAATACAACAGAAATAATTTGCCATCTGACCCGGAGAGACAAGTAGGGAATAAACGTCACAAAACTCTCCAATGCTACCACAGGTTAGTGGTGCTTCACTTATACCTCTTTCACTACTGATGAAGAAAAACATCTAAATGCCATGGCTCCAGCTCTTCCTATAGATGCAGTAGGGCAATGAGAAGAGCTATCTGTACACAACTGATAATCCATGGCCAGGTCTCCACACAGAAAGAGTGAGACCTGCAATATTCACATGATCTTTCTAATATTCAGTTACCACTGAGGCATAATGCTATCTGTTCTACTCACTGCCCCAAAATCCTTGTAATATCTGTTTCTAACCTTTAAAAATTATGCCTGCAAAGAGGATTCCGAAAAAGTGATCTTATTTTAAGAATCCACTTCTCTGGTAGTAAGCAATAAGATTTCAGGAACATTCTGAAAGTGCTGTACTCTACAAAAGGAGTTTCTACATTCAGTCTGACACCTGAAATGCCAAAATTCCATATACAGAGCAGACAACGTGGCATCAAATATGGACAAGGGCTTTAAAAAAATACCGTGAATTCATTTTCCTGGAGAAGAGAACTAACAGTATGCACATGAAGAAAAGACAAATGTGTTTCCACTCTGCCCTGACTGTGATTTTAGTCTCCACTCGCTCTTATTTAAAGAGAGCTTATTTAAAACAATTCTCCTGTTTTGGGATGACTAGAGTCGTTCAGCTAGACTCCAAAGTCACAGAATCACAGAATCATAGAACCACCAAGGCTGGAAAAGACCTCTAAGATCATCCAGTCCAACTGTTCACTTATCAGCAGTATTTCCCACTGAACCATGTCCCTCAGTACAACATCTAAACATTGCTTGAACACCTCCAGGGTCGGTGACTCCACCACCTCTCTGGGCAGCCCATTCCAGCGCCGGACCACTCACTCAGAGAAGTATTTCCTGATGTCCAACCTGCATCTCCCCTGGCACAGCTTGAGGCCATTCCTTCTCCTCCTGTCACCACTACACAGGAGAAGAGGCTGACCCCCACCACACCACAACCTCCCTTCAGGTAGGTATAGAGAGCACTAAGGTCTCCCCTGAGCCTCCTCTTCTCCAGACTGAACAATCCCAGCTCCCCCAACCACTCCTCATAAGGCCTGTGCTCCAGACCTTCACAGCTTCACTGCCTTCTCTGGACATGCTCCAAGGCCTTGATGTCTTTCTTGTAGTGAGTTGTCAAAGGAAATCCAAAACACCCTCTGAAGATTAATCATAATTTTTAGACTTCCATATGTTCTCTTGCAATAATGAGCAAATTGCATTCTGAAAAAGGGGCAATATTAAAACCAAACCAATGTCAACTTCATCAACAACACTTTTGCCTTTAGGACTACATCAGAAATCCTCCAAGAATTAAATTCCCTGCCAGAATTAATTCTATCCTAAATGCTGACCAAAAAAAAGATATATCTTTCTTCTATATTTACATATTATACATATTTACATTTTTTTAATACTACAGTTGCAGAGGAAAAAAAACTGGGTACAGATTTACTATCTGCTTTTCAACGTCCCAACAGTAATTTTTCCCTTTGAAAAATGTACAAATCTTCTTCAGGTCCTCTGAAAGTTACATACAGTCCACATTCCTCAGGCCACCATCCGCAGTCAAAGTACCAAATCTAAAAGGAAAAAGCAGTGTATCTTAGGTGATTTAATAGATCAAATATAAAATCAATTAATCCTTTCTTCATTGTAATTTATTTGTAGGCTTTTCCTTTCCCTTGTCACATGCTGACACACACATTTCTATCTAACTTTTGTACCTGACAACAAGACAGAAGAAAGGATACTATGCTACAGGACCAAGGTTCAGGTAGGGAACAAAAAATAATTCATCTTGAAGCTAAGCTCAGCTCTACCAACAATTTAACCTGAAACTTCTAGGAGATCATTATTTTCATATATTTTATCATCATCAAGATGGTATATTTTATCATCAAGTAGAAAAAAAAGCAAAAGCATTCTGTACACGATGATGAAAACTCCTCATTATATTTAAGCAATCTGAAAACTGCAAAATCACTGAGTCATACTGATGGAATTCCACGGTTGTTAAAAAAGGTATCTAAAAGTGAAAAGTTAAAAGCACATACTGAACTGCTGCAAAAATACTACGCTTAAATTTGGAATAAACCCCTCTGTGCAACAAGTATTTCTATTAGCTAAACCTATGTGACATTAAACAAAAATGCCGTGATTGCTGTGTCAGAATGATTTTACAGTTATGTTTCAAAAATGTGAAGAAAGGCTTTTTGTTGCACTTCAGATCAACAGGTGTAAGAGATTATTCCTTTTTCTTCACCTTTGTCTCAAAGCTTGCTGCTGGACACAGATGGACAAGTCCAGGCAAGTCCTGGTCGAAGTTTGAGAAATCCTTTGTCTGAAGATTTGCTGGCCAGGGGCATCGAGAGAGAGAGAGGAGTAGCAGCTTAATAGCTGAGAAGCAGTCTTTTGTGTGGGCTCATCTTGAGGGAGATAGCCATACCTGCATGCCCAGGAATGCCTGCACATGACTCTTACCTAAGTGCCCGGAAGGCCATGCTGGCAGAAGGATAAAAAAAAAAGGGACCTACAACTAAGAGAATGTGTCTGACATCAGATGCCTCATGACGTGATACCTGCCTGCTGCCCGACTCTCCTGGGCCTGCTACCTGAGACCTGCCTGTTTCTCCTGGACTCTCTGTCTCTGTGCCTGCTTGCTACCTAAGGACAGCCACTCTGCTGCTGCCCTCTCCTGCACTCCTGCACTCCTGCTCCTTTATCGGCCTCAGACCATTGGAACAGCATGCAATGGGACGCTGCTGCAGCTTTGGTGGTGACTGCCCCTGCTTTACGCAATTCTTGCTCCTTTCCTATTGCCTGCTTTCCCTTCCCCATCACCCTAATTTGTAATAACCCTTCCCCATCTCCCTGATTGACTGGGATTTGTAATAAACTGGTTGGACCAACATTTGAACCATTGTTTCTTAATCTCACATCGGGTATACATATATCAAAGAACCTCCTCTCACTCTGTTAACGGCAGCGAGCCAACAGGTCAAACTATATTTACTGTTAGATCACAGAATTGTCCCTTAGTTTGCATTCTTGATCTACAAAATGTACCAAATTAAGCTTGCTCCTACTAACAGCCTCAAAATGAAAAAGAATTGCTTGCCTTTCCAAAATATGATTGTTCTCAGCCAGCTCTTTAACAACTCCTTCCATTTCCTCCTTTAGTTTCTTCATACTGCAGTAAGAACAAGCAAAAGAAAGGTTACAGTTTTTATAGAGACAGCTGTCTAGTAGAATCACTCACCACCACAAAGCTTTCAGCAACTTGTCATTACATGCAAAATAAGAGACACGTATTGGGTTAGTTATTTACTAAAAGTAAAGGATGATTATTAGTGTTGTCCTTTACTCCCTTCCAAATCCATACCACTGCTTTAGCAATACAAAGTGTTTTTTCTTCTGCAATAAATGTAACATTCTTAGCCTTAGCGGAGCAATCACAAAGCCAACTGTAAGCATTTTTTTTCAATCCATCCGTTTAACAGGTACGGAATATGACGTCAATTCAGTTAATAAATTCTCACCCAAGAGTCATTTCCACTAGTGTGTTTGAACTTGGATAAACTGTATTCATGGTATGTTTCATCCCAGTGGAAGCTGCAAACATTTTCTGAGGCAGAGCATCTTGTAACTGCAATAGATAAAAAGGAAGCGTAAGTTAGAATACAAGTTGTGATATGTTTCTTGATGTTCACCATTTTTCAATTCTGTGTTGCTGTGATACTTCATAAAATCACTGCAGTAGTGAGGCATGAGATCATCACAGCAAGATCTTTATAGACATGACCTTCAGTTTCCTGATTTGTTCCATCTTCTTAAGTGCCTCAAGCTTTCGTAATAAACTCTCATAAGGAAGAATTATCTATTTGTTATGTTCTTAGATAACCTAAGGCAAGAGGATTCTAATGAATAACTGGCTTCCGTAGTGCTACTAGAATACAAACAAATAACAAGTGAAACATTGCTCTTCAATATTTCTTAATTGCTTCATGTCAGGTGTTTTTCTTTCATTTATATTTCCTTTATAAAGAATAACAATTTGATTGCAAGAAAATGCTCTTTTAGGTTAGACTGAGATTAGGTTTTGATGTGGGGGACATTGTACTAAGTATGATGCTCACATCTCATTAACTAGGTTACAAAGAAAAGAGAAAGGGCTCTTCTCACTCTCTCAGTTTTGAGGTAATTCTGATAAGTTTGTATCTGACAGAGTCACCGTCCAAATTTTAATGAAACATTTTCTTTCATGCCACCAGCAGCATTACATTAGCCTGCAACCTTGAGTGTGTATTCCCTGATCTTGAATACTGGAGTAGTGTTTTATGCTCCATGAGAGTTTTCACACAATCCTCTAGGCACTCACATACTATTGTGACAGTAATTGCACAGAAAACCTCTCACTGAACCCACATCTGCTAGCACAGATTTTTATGGGAGTGTCAGCAATATGAAAAAACCACAACAGAACAAAAAACACACAAAACAAAACAAGTCAGCATTTGTAAACAAGGTTTTCCTCTATGTCATTCCTACGTTGTCAGTGAAGCTACTCTAGACCAAGCATTACATCCATGCAACCCCATATTTTAATACAACTGCATTAACTTAAGTACAACTCACTGTGAACAGCATCAATATTAAACAACATGAAATAATCTTATTTTTGCAAACACTTTATATAATTTCGAAGAATTTTACCTCATTTATATAATCCTGGTATTTGGATACTTCTTCTTCAATATCAAAACATTGGTTAGTGAGCGCTAGCAGCTGCTTCCTTGTGTGAAGCATTTTCCTAAATGAGAAAAGGTAGTAGTTTTCTTTTAATAAACTCTTTTTTTTTTAAAGTAATGCAGTGCACATTACCAAATATTAAAGAAATCGATAAACTTGCCTTGTCCAGTCCTCAGCCTTGTCCAGAAATGCATCGTACTTGCTGACACATTCATCTTTGAAGAGAGCTATGGCTTTGGTAGCATGCAAATACAGCTTCTGCCTGCAACACAGAAACAACTAGAAGTGCCATACTGCTTTCAGAACCTCCTTCAAAACAACAAACAAAACGTATGCAGACTTAAAATCCTTTCAGATCAACTTTATTCATGCCACTGTAATGTATGAGAGCTCGACAAACTGCATGAACTGACATGTTATCTCAAAAACATTCCTTGGCAGGGAGAAATTCCAAGTATCTGCATATAAATAATTGATCAAATGTGTTTTTGCAGTCAGCATTTATCTGAGCAGGTATATTCAAGGGAAAGGGACTCTAAATGGAAAGGACAGAATCTCTTATTATTTAGTTGCCTTGTACAGATACTTGGAACATCCAACATACGTAAATAATCCTTTGTGCTGAGTAATATCCATGGAATAAAAAAACTGGAGTTCTGTATTAGCTTCAGTTAATCAGAATAAAAAAATCACATAGATATAGACAGGAAAACAAAACAAACCCAAATTCTGGTTAGCACTGCAGTCAGTAGTTCCAGTGCAACTGCCATACCATCCTAGGCATTGAACCAGGAAGTGAAACTAAGGATGCTGGAATACTGAGGGCTACAGCCTAACAGCTGCTTCTATTGCTTCATTAACTGTTGCATGATAACTACTGGGTTATTTTCATCTCTGTAGCAAACAGGACAAAAAGGTCTGAAGGAACTCCACTGCCAGAAAGCATCACATTAGAGTATGCTGGCACTCTATGTATTTAAGATATTTAAAATATACATATATTTTAAGGCAGAAATTCTAAAGGGGATATAATTTGCAGCAATTATCAACAGGAGAGGTTATCAGCAAGAGCACCTGAAAGCAATTGTTTCCCAAAGTTAACTCAAAACTTACTTGTCAAACTTGTGAATTTGCTCTTCATTGTAGGGAAGCCCTAGGATCAGAGCAGACAAGATACATTACTAGTTTAATTCTGTCAGTTGTATTTATATAAAACTTCACTGAGTTTACCCATTTTCAGTATGTTTTTCTTCTATGTTGATAAGTAAAAGCAGTAATTTACTTTCTTTTTCCTCCAGTTCTGCAATTCAAGCCTATAAGATTAATAGCAGCATTTCACTCATATGGGCCTTAAGATAACTAAGGCCTACACACACATTCACTGTTACTAACTCCTCACTGCTATCACAAATATCCAAGTAGAACAAGGAGTGACCTGTCGTTTATACTACAGCTTACATTAAAAATGAATCAAAGAAGTTACTTACTTCGTTCTTGTTTGTCTTTTTTGAACTGATAATAAATATCTGTGATTGAAGATAACAGTGTCTGCAGCCTTTCAGAACTAGAATGACAAAAATAAAAAAATGAGATATTTGATCTACGAACTCAAGTAGCTATTAATGAGCTTTATGAACTACAACTCAATGTAGAATTAACCTACACTAAAACAGTCAATAGAGTTACTCACTTTCTGTCTTTCGGATGCGTGCCTTCTTGATTCACCCAGGCGTCAGCCAGTAAACCACCGGGAGAAAGTTTGTTTTTGATATCTTGAAGACTTGTTTCTATTGTGCCCTGAGAGCTGGAGAGCTATGTAAAAGCAAGAAAGTTCAATCAATCTTCTTGCTGGGCCAAATGAAAAATTAGTTCAGGCTGAAAACAGACCGAGCACATCAATATCCATTTGTTTAACTGACCTTCATTAAAGAACTATGAAGCTTTGCTAAAAGCAGATAAAACATGATATTATTCAAGAAAGAATCTTCACTGAAGCTGGTGTTTCCATTAGTTAATACCTAGTTTCGTTCAGAGGCTTTAACAGTAAGAAATTACCTTTATAATAATTCCCTATTTACTTCTACACTAGTTATTTTAGTTTGTTAAGAGTTCACATAATGACTACACATGTCGTTCGTACATTTCCTTCCCCACAGTTCAGAAAACCTCCAAAAGAAAAATGCACTAATCACCTTTTGCTTTCTAGAATAGTGAACTTTCTAGACTGGTGTCCTGGGAAAAGGTACAAGGTTATTTTCAATTTTTCCTCACTTGTCTGGAAACTTCATACAAATTTCAAAACCGATCACTCTGAAGTGTGCTTGTGTATGTATCATTTCAGAAAGCCAACTCGCAGTTTAAAATTATTCAGGGAAATAGAAAAATACATTTAGTGGTTATAATTTTTCACTTGATTGGTGTAGTAAATGGAACTGTATTATCAGGGATTATACTATTTTCATTACGGTGAACTAATAACAGGATTTACAGCGTTTTCAGAAAGATATCCGTATCTCAGCAGAGGCATCTTAACAGTCTTCAGCAGTCTAGAAATTACTTGAGAAATACAGAGGAGCTATTCACAGAAAAACCTGTGTTACTGGTTTGTAATTCTAGAACACCATTGTGAGAACGACGTGGGCTTTGTAAAATACTTACACGCAACAATTTCGTGTTTATCTCTGAAATTTCATCCACTTCTGATGATTCCAAGTTGATCTGCATCAAATTCTCATATCTGACCATAACAAACAGCAAGTTAATAAAAAAAATCAAATGAGCAATGAATTCACTCAAAATATCTTTGAAACTAAATATTAACAATAGCTACCATTTCTTCTATATGAAATACAGTAATTCGCAAGCAACCATAAAAGACAGACAACCTAAAGCAGCCATTAGAAATGAGAATATTTTTCTTAAGAAAAACAAAATTCCTTGATTTTTTCCTACCCTTGAATTGTTAAAATAAATTTTATAATTTCATTCATAATTTTTTTGTTATACTCCCATTACTTGTATTCAACAGGCAGCAGAAAACTATTTTCTCTCATCAACACTTCTAAAAAGTTTCCAAACTAAAGCTTCTTAAGGTAGTCAGTGATGCAACAAATCAGTGCACCAAGATGCTTTTCTGCAGAAACACATTTGGAAAGGCTAGGTTACCAAACATCAAAGGCCAGGCCAAGCAATTGATACTTTCCATATGACCAGCCTTGCCTTGAATGCCTCCAGGGATGGGGCATCCACAACCTCCTTGGGCAACCTGTTCCAGTGCGTCACCATCCTTTGAGTGAAAAACTTCCTTCTAATATCCAACCTAAATCTCCCCGTCTCAGTTTAAAACCATTCCCCCTTGTCCTATCGCTAACCACCCTCGTAAACAATTGTTCCCCCTCCTGTTCATATGCTCCCTTCAAGTACTGGAAGGCCACAATGAGGTCTCCCCAGAGCCTTCTCTTCTCCAAGCTAAACAAGTCCAGTTCCCTCAACCTTTCCTCATAGGAGAGGTGCTCCAGCTCTGATCATCTTAGTGGCCCTCCTCTGGACCTGTTCCAAGAGCTCCATGTCTTTCCTGTGCAGGAGGCCCCAGGCCCGGATGCAGTACTCCAGATGGGGCCTCACAAGAGCTGAGTAGAGAGGGACAATTACCTCCCTCTCCCTGCTGGCCACTCCTCTTTTAATGCAGCCCAGAACATAGTTGGCCTTCTGGGCTGCCAGTGCACACTGCTGGCTCATGTCCAGCTTCTCGTCCACCAGGACCCCCAAGTCCTTCTCCACAGGGCTGCTCCCAAGGAGCGTAGTTCACGTGTTTAATAAATCATTCAGGAGGTTATTTTTCCTGCTGAGTCTCAGGCACATTTTATTTTTAAGAACACCATTAAAACCAGCTCAGCTACTTTCAAACAATACATACTTTGCTCAAGGCAAATACACTGTTTACCTTTCAAATAAAAGCTCTGCATAGTCCTCTAAAGTTAAATAAACTGAAAAGCCAGCTGAAAAACCACGTGCAAACACATAGCAAACTTCTATTCACAAGAGAACTACTCCAGTCTGCAAAAGAACGTAATTTTTGTTCAAATTGCTGCTCTGAGATTTTACTGAACGCACCGGAGTCATAAATCAGACAGTACAGTGATTTATTCTGAGCAGTAAGTGGCATTCACCTGCAGGACATGGGAGAATACTAGAAAACATCTGAGCCAAACAGAGAAAACAGGAACCAGTCCTGTTAGCTACCATACACTGGCATGAAGGGGAGTTTGCAGTAGAGACCTGATGATTTTTAAGTGGGCTACTAAGGTATACCATGGTCTTGCCAGTTATCAACTTTGCTCTCGTTTTTTAAAGCAAGTTCCTTAAAGCTCAGATGTGTTAAGCGTGTACATATGGACTCCAACAAATCCTATGGTATCCTCCAACAATGGTGAGACTCTGATACACCTCTGTCATGTGAATTAACCAAAACAGACAAACATGACTTAATAGAAAAGCACTTAAAAATGTAAGTAGCACCTCCTGTGCAATTTATTTTGGCACCCCTATGTGCACACACTGATCTCATGACATCCTACTGCAGTTTTATATAAGTTTTTATATCTGCAACATATTATATTTCAACATGAAAATTCTTTCTGTGCAGAAAATGCAAAGCTCTTAAAGCTGTGAATGTGGCAGTACTCAAAGTCATCCTTCACATACAAAACCAAAATCAATGACAAAAGCACTAATGTGCTAATGAAAGGAGAACTACTAGATTCTTTGTTCAGGCTCTACTATAGCTCCTAAAGTCAACAACAGTGAATGAGCTACTTCTAAGACGAAAGAAGAAAAACAAAATGTGTGCAATTACTATTCAATCGTAGTTATTTGTACCCACTAAGTTAAGGAGTCAAATTAACACTAATTTGAGTAAAACACATTTCTAAGTCTGCTTAAGTGAAATCACCGCATCAGTACAGCCACACTAATTCAAATTTAATTTTAAATGCAAAAACCCTGTAAATGTACATAACTTCAAATATCATTGCCATTAAAGATGATGAAAATCACTGCATTTGGTGTACTGCTTCTACTCACATTTTCTCTGCTTTTTCAATGTTTCTGCTGCAGAAATCCAGTCTGATAACAACCTCGGTCTTTTTATGAACCATTTCATTGTAATCATCCTTGATTATTTCACTAAAAAAGCAAAGCATTAGTCTATAACAGAAGCCATTCAACTGCCACCTTACCAGAAATCAAGTAATATAATAATATACCTACAGTAATTAACTGCTACTAAGAACTGCTTTCCTTTAGAGACACATCAGTATAATCCTCATACAAAACTGTCTTGTACATGCATGTTATCAGAGGCTGAAATTTAACTGTTCTCAGGAGAAAGTGAAACTGCAAATGCTTAAATATTATTGTTAAAAAAAAAATCTTTGTTTCCTTTATGATATCAGAAGTGGAAGAATGCAAAGAGAAAAAGAAACCTCCCAGGGCACCAGATCACAAAATTATGTATTGATGTCGATAACCAAGGTACATCTCAATTTAAAAAACAATAAATAAATCATGTTCATAGCAATTCAATCAATTGCTTACATTAGCCAGCGTATTCCTTTTCGCATCAGCTCCTGGTAAAGTAGCAAAGAACTGGCAACTCTACAGGCATAACATACGATACGTGTTACTTCCTAGTGGAAAACAAAGACAACATCAGTACTAAACTGACATTCTCTTAACAATTGTTTCAAGTGAATTAATCACAACAAAGTAACAGATTAATGAAATAAAGAGTAACATGAAGCTGGTAGTAGAAGATGAATAATTTTGCCCAAACTTCAGTCAGGAAATAATAGAATATTCATTATGGAGGCAGAGCTAAACATAATAGTGAGTTTTTCCAGTTATGCTAAAATATGTCAGGGATGAAAATAAACCTCTTATAAACAAAAATCACATCACTTACTCTTGGGATTTACTTTAACTTCTGGAAAGTGACAAGTATATTTCCTCAGTAGTTTAGGAAATAAACTAAAATAAACTAGCAAAAATGTTTTATTTTACAATTCTAAGGCTAGGGACTCTCTTCTTTCACCTTACAAGATTGCTGTACCACTGAGAACTGTGAACAAAGTTTCATAAAAGATAGTTTAAAATATTCTAAATAATATGAAATGATGATTTTCTGTTTATTAATTTGAAAGATATTTGGTTTTCAAAGAGACAGGTGCTTTTAGGATTACTGTACTGGAACAAAAAACTCCTCAGCAGCCATATTTTACAGGCATAGCATAAAACTGTTTGTGACAAAATCAAAGCGTGGTAATGCATACATTCAGTAGTTTTAGAAGACTCGAAATTGGCAAGCTCCTCTCCTCACATCACTGAACTATGCTGTAGCAAAGAACTTTAAAAGACTGTTTCTGTTTTGTTTTTCAAACGCAACATTATTTTGTATACAAACTCTGACTTTATTGAAATATACTTCTGGAGTCCCTCGTTAGCAAATACACTTCTGTCAGTCAGAATTCTCACTGCCTTATAAAAACACTTTTATTAACATTATTCATTTGACAATAAAATAGCTTTCATTTCAGTACCGTTATCCGAGACAGCTGTATACATTAAAAATCACCATTACTCACTTTAGCCATACTGGCATCCCCATCCAAGTCATAACGTTGATGCACTTTAGGAAGCAAAACTGAAACATAAACCAAACAACCATATTTCCTATCATCCATCATAGACTTCACAAGCCTTACTAAAATAATAGATATGCTAGTATGTTTAAGAAATACTTATTACTAAAACTCAAAAACACAACTGAGTCAGAAGCACGGAACTTCAAAAGTGTCCCATTTTATTCCCCTACACTAAGCAGCTCCATAGAAAAAAGCATTACTCTATTATCCAGCTCGGTATGTTTGCTCCCACAGCTGACAACAGCAGAAGCTTAAGGAAGTATGTAAGAACAGGACAAAAATCTCATTTCCCCTCAGATTCTCCCAGCCTCAACCTATCTATGTTTCAAGGACTTCCTGAGATCTGATGAAATTTGTGTTTAATCAAACCCTCAATATTTTTTTCTTCCATTAATTTAATGGAAGCCTTCTGAAACCATTAAAAGCTTTCGCATTCAAATTCTACAGCAAAAATCTGCAGCGTACAAATGCTTTGTGCAACTGAAGCATCTCATATACAAATACAAAACAGTCATCATCACAAATGAATTTGGTCTTTTATGGTTCTATGAGAAGAGAAAGTAAGCAATCCTTATGAAGATTCTATATGCTGCTCAGATATCTATGCAAATTGCACAAGCATCTTCTTCCTCTGCTCCCCCATCCCCTCTCTCTCAGCTGAAAATATATCCATTCTACCAATTTTTAAGTTACCCTCATTGCTCTTCTCAGAATGTTTTTAATCCTTCTGTACCACCATGGAAAGAGGGCCTACCACTGTCCAGAAACTCAAAGGTCAAAGTAAAGGCACACGGTATGTTGACGCCGAGGGATTACAATATTTTTTAAGCCTGAGTATTCCCAACTTTCCTCTTGCTGTTTTGACCACTGCAAAGCACTGAGCAAATGATTGCACTGAATTGTCCATTAAAACTCAAAGATCTTCCTGAATAGAAAGCCAGAATAACAGTAAAGCAGAGTCCTTCCACTAAGTTCAAGCTGTTTTCTCTCCCCACCCTGTCCACTATTTTCCTATGCATCTAACATGGAGATTCATCTAATCTGTTACTGTCAAGCCTTTAAATATCGTGTGTTTCTCATACACACCTTAAGAAACAGCTTTTGTCTTAAACACCTTAATGTGGAACTTTGAGCAAAAGGCCCTTCATTACCTTTTTCAGATAACTTTTAAAAAGGCTGCACAGCACAGATTTAATGCAGATCTCCACTAATGATCTCTCTCCACTGTGAAAGCCAACCACTTCTGTTCTTCAGTCCTGTGTTTGGCCCTGTGGGAGATCCTTCCCTCTTATCTCATGATTGCTTAGATTCATGAAGAGTCTGAAGGGTTGGACTTCTCTGAATAGCACTTTGAAACCCAGGGTAGCTTCCACCAGCTGAATCTTCTTTGTTCTCACGCTCCTGGACTCTTTCAGAGAGCTCTGACACAATGTAAACGCCCTGCTGACCCTTCTGCAGACAGCGCTCCTACCCACACTCTTCAGCACCTCCGTGTGAGCACCAGCTGGCCCCAGCAGTCAGTATGTAGGACATGCTGACAAAAGCAGCACTGATCTCTCAGCTGAAAGCACGCCCTCCAGCTCATCTCTCATAAAGAAGGGCTCTGGCACGGAGCTCACTGTAAGCCTCAGTGATAGATGCAAACATAAAAACTTAGTTTTGTTTTCTTCCTCTGCAGCATTATCTTCTAAGCAAATCTAAGTTGTTAAGACCTCCACTGTTAACAGAAAGACTAACCACATTCACGAGGAATAAAACAGAGCAGAACTTGAATTTCCACTTGGTGAGAAGTGTAACACAAGAACCCGCTGTGAATGACATTCTGTAACATTCCTTTCAACTTGTTACAAGTGTCATCTCCAACAAGATTCCGGACTCCATATGGACCACTACTGCTTAACACACGCATACTCAGGTTCACAGCACTAGGTACACTGCAAACAGCTACTATTACTGTAAAAATATGCTGGATACTCAGCTTTATTTTTAATTGGACTGCTTACTTAGAAATTCAGATATTCAAAGACAAATCTCTGAAACACTCTTACACTAAACAACGGGCATTGCCATTAAACGTTTTGTTACTAAGCAGACTCTATACCAGACATAAAATGATAATTAAATAAACAAAACTATTTAGGATAGTTATAAGAAGGAGGAAATGACCATTATATACCTTCTTCGTAGATTAATCCAACAATGTTCACAGCTTCTCTGCTTACTACAAAGATAGGATTCTCCTCAGTAGTTCTGGGGAAGTGCTGTGCCAGTCTGCCAGGCTCCAGTATCAAACGCCGACCTTCATATATAAGTTCTTGATTCTGAGATGGTATCTTTGTCTGTTTGTAGACCAACTCATGAAATATAGCTGCTCTACAATACAGGAAATATAGGTAGTAGTTGGAGTCACTACAATACAACAGTTCAACAACCTTCATTTTGTATTACTTAAATAAAAAATCCTTTTTACTTCTATTGAATTAAGAACTGGTTTGATACACAAAGCATCTGACCCAGAAGACAAAAAAGCAGTACTGCCCAAAGTTCCAGCTTGCTTTGCTACAAAAACAGATGCTGTTTCCTGCAAAACATCAAACTTCCGCATCTATCTATGATTTTCCACCACTTTTTGTGAATGCCTGCGTAAACAAAACTTGCTTTGCCCTGAAGTCTGAAGGTTGGTAAAAACAGGCAACATTAGATGAGAGGAAGGATGAGCACGTCAGGCATACTGATTTCTTAAGAATAGATGGATGATCTCTCCAAGAGAAAAATGTAGTCGTTTTACATGTCAGAAAGCATAGACCCAAAATTCAGCCTTGAAGCTAAGAGAAGGCCAGATTTACCTCCTGAAACAGCAGAGATTGAGACGACCAAGAATACTCTGGTGTTTTAATTTCAGCAATCAAAAGATACAATACAAGAACGTATAACTTAAAAAAAAAACAAACAACCCCATACAAAATAGGAAGGACTGGTTTGTTCTAGTGCTGCACAGGAGGCAATGTCACCTCTTTATACTACAGACAGCATACAAATAAATAATAATAAAATAAATGAAAAAATAAAGTACAAATAGCAATTAGAGCTACAGGAGAGATTTCACTGCAGAAATACTACTCAGGCATACAAAGTACTGAATAGAAAAGAAGAATTAGAAAAGGCCAGAAATCTATGTACACATTTGATGAATTAACTGCATCTGTTCTCTTATTAAAGAATAATTCATTCTTCACATTATCTGTAGTAAGGCAGAGAAAAGTAATTTGTTTTTGTATCATGCTATAAGTCAGACTTTATAGCTTTTAATATCAGCACTCCATGGTCATGAAGTGAACTTCGTATCACTCAGGATCCTAAATTGTAGCAATACAATTTCAGAAGCCTGTAAGACTTTTATTTCAGACATAGAGAATATGCATGTTTTGTTTTCTTGATGACAAGATAAGCACTGTGAGAGCCGAACACGTTTTCTGAAAAACTATTTTGTAAATAGGATATATGACAAACCTAGCATAGACAAACCTGGGCTGAGTTGGTATCCATCATGAAGTCATAGATTAAGTCTGTGTTCTGTCAGCGATTAAGACCAAATCTAAAATCTGCTGATTTGACCATCAATGATTTTATTTTTGTTAGAATATTTTATGATCAACATATTTCTGTGAGCTGTGAATACACAGAAGAATTACAAGCTTCTCAGATGCACTGACAAGGAAAGGCTACCACATAT
Source organism: Numida meleagris (assembly GCF_002078875.1). Classification (NCBI taxonomy): domain Eukaryota; kingdom Metazoa; phylum Chordata; class Aves; order Galliformes; family Numididae; genus Numida; species Numida meleagris. The sequence continues at coordinate 34,063,566 of NC_034409.1, read as the reverse complement.
GGAACATTGATGGTCTCAGGTCACGATACCGTTTGCCTGAGCAAGAGCAAAAAAAACAAATATAAATAAAAATAAATGAAGTGAATAACACTTACGTATTATAGCTGTGAATATAAACTTTGTGCAAGGTCATCTGCTGGAGTGAAAAGATGTGGATTATTATTCGGTGCAGTATGTCACTCGTCTCTGCGAAGAACTGATCAAAGCCCCAGCATTTCTCCTGGTCTGCTTCCAGAATATTTGCAAGGACAGGTGTGAGCAGTACTTGCAGACCCCTACACGACACCAGGAAGAGATAAAAACAACTCGGATTTACTTGGACCTTTTCACATTTTGACTTGTTTCATGAACATAAGTCTGTCTATTACGCCCCGAGGAATATCCCAGCGCTTTTTATTTCCTCTGCTTAATAACAAAACGTTTAATGGCAACGCCCATTTTGTTGAATTAAAACACACCATTTGAGGCTTGACTACCAAATATTTTTCCTCGGTATATAACAAATTCCATAGTAACTGGAAAAAAATGACAAGCAATTTAAAAAGTCTACCTCTTAGAGTTAAGTTAATGTTCTACCACTGCTGAGAATAATCTTTTGCTGAGCGCCTACCAACACTTAAAGCAGTCTATCACTTCGGAGGAGGTAACTGCCAGTTAAGTCTGCTGACCGAGCTGCTTTGCGCATCGCTTTTAGTCAGAATCAGCTTGGTTAGCAAAGATTTATTATTTGAATTGTGAATTGTCAGTGCTAACAAAAACTCACCTTGATTGAGGTGGGGCTAAACAAGCATTTGATGTATGTAGCTCACCTTCTGCAGAGGAAAATGGGAAACCACTGTCTTACGGCCATTACTATTCTATGAAAAGGCAAATTTAAGTTTCTTGCATTTCTACTTTGAAAATCTGACTTGCAAGGAATATTAGGGATACTACTTCTGTGTTATCATCAACAGCTTCTTCCAAGTTTTAAAAATATATACACACATCAAGACTGAATTTGGCGGATAAAACTGGTAACATTTTGAAGCCAGCTCCAGAGACGGCTCCACTAGTCGGTGGATGCTGAGCTCCTGATTTCACTTCAGTCTAAACAATAAACGCTGTTTACATGCAACTTGAAAATATTACTCTAAACAGACATTAAGTGAAAAATCTGCTTCCTTCATTATTTAAAACACATCAGTTATAACGGACTAAGCAGAGAAAACAACTAAGCAATATTGTGAAGAAAGCAAATTGTAAGTTTTGTATGCTATAAATGAATAAATTTATTTTTATGAACTAATAAGTTGATAAAAAAACAGACTTCCACTCTACACTCCTTATGGATCAATATATTTGGCTTTCAGAAAGTTTGTTCCTATAGCTTGTTCACAGAATAGTTTTGTTTGCCCTTCACCATGAAAGAGATAAACAGCTTTGAATAAGCGTTCAGCAAGATACTTAGGAACACTTGCAATACATTGCTGAAGAAGACTCCGAAAGGTTCAGAAGGGATATTAGGAAAAGATTCTTCACCAGAGAGTGTCTGGGCACTGGAAAAGGCTCCCCAGGGCAGCAGTCGTGGCCCCAAGCTGCCAGAGTTCAAGGAGAATTTGGACAACGCTCTCAGAAATAGGTTTTTATTTTGGGGTGGGCTTATTTGGAGCTGGGAGTTGGACTCAATGATCCATGTGGGTCAGGATTCTTGTGAAAACCAGGATATTTTACGACTCTATGATTCTATAAGAAATATAGGAAAATGAGTTATGGAGATGTGAAAATCTGACCTCAATGTGACCTTAAAAACATTGTTTGCTAAAGAAATTTCTTAATCACCTATTAAACTTTGAGGCGTGACTATACTGCAAAGAACATGAGTCTTCCTTTTATGTGTACCAGTATGAATTATTCTTTAAATCAGTCTTTCATTGCTCTTTCTATGGAGTATTTTGAAATATGAAACAAAAATATCAATAAATGATAAAAAATAGAAGATGTAAAAAATGTAGATTTCTGAACTGTCTTTCCGTATCATTTTCTACTGCCTAACCTTTGGGATGTGTTAAGTCACATTCTTTCAAGAAAGGGAGGAAGGGAGTATACCAGTTCAAGGTTTATTAAATCTTCATATTCCTTTCCAAGGGAGGATAAAAATAGTAATAATCTTCATTCTACTCGTACCATTTCAGATTCTCGGGTGCTCATTTATAAATCAGCAATAGTAAAACTATTATGGAAAAATGGGAAGAAAAAAAAAACACTTGACCCTACCAGTACATTACATAGAACTACTGAAGAGTTCAAAGAAAACAACTGCAACAGTCAGGCCTCTGTTCTAGAGGACCAGTGCTGAGAAATAACTGAAAAAGCACAATTAAGTAGCCCTGAAACACTCTGTAAGAAGTTCAAACTTACTTCGAAAGGCTGCAAGAAATAGGCATTTCCCAGCTCCACTCAATTGGTCCATTTGCTGCTTTCTGTATTCCAGAAATAGCACCAGAAGGCTTCCCAGCGATTATTTTATACCTGCAACACATTATAAATACAATACAAATTATTACCTCTTATACACAGGTCTAGTAAACTGACCCTCAAAACAGAATCAATAACACAAATATAAATTCTGAATCAAGAGTAAACATTAGGCCAACTTGTTGTTTAGAAGCAGTGCAAGAATCAGAGACCTTCGCTTACAAGCTGACACTGAGCGGTGCTAAAATAATAAACAACTAAGAGGAAACACTTTGAACTATGTTGGAAAAGCAATTGTTTCTACCTCAGATGTGAGAAGAAATTAGGAGAAATCTCAGGCACTACTGCAAGAAACTGAAGTTTGTTCAAAAGTATTAATTAATCAAAATCAGATTGCCAAGCCTCTAACGTTGGGATTTACTTGACTAACTTGTAGCATGTTCCATGGCAAGAGATGACATTTAGCTACCAAGAAGTCACCTGGGGATCAAAAAGGAGCAGGAGGTGGGCTTTGATAAATTAACTTGGAAATATCCTGCAATTTGGATGCAACTTAGCACTAACTTTGCACCTAACAGGCTGGCATTTCTCAAACTTCTCATGAAATGTATCAGGAGCAATAGGCTTTTTTGCAATGTAAAATTTCAGCTCAGCTCTCTTTTTTCAGAGGATGAGCTACATACAAAGTGTACTCCTGTCTGCTTGGGAGAGAAGCAAGAAACAAGCATGAAACAGAAGGGAATGCCTGTGGGAGAACCAAAGCATGGGTAGTTCTTATTTTAAAGAAAACTAGAATCGGCCTCAACAAGCATTACCAGTACAGAGGAGCTATTGAAGTATCAGAGTCTCCAGCTACCACCTTGATTTGCTTTCTAAATGCAAGATACAGAAGAACGCCAAAATAGAATGAAAAATGAATCCACTCCAACCAGCATGTCATTGTCACAAGTTCTGTTTTGCATTTAGGAGCTACCTGTTATCTTTGTCTACAGTGCCTGGCTGCATGAAATAAGGAAAACAAATCATTTCCTCATCTGCTAAAAAAACATCAGCCTCACATGTAGTGAATGCATTCCAAGACTGTCTGGAGAGACAACCATACAAAAAGACAACAAACATTGGCAGCACTGAAAACACTGAAAAAATTTCACAATACCACAACTTCATTTGAATATTCAAATTACACACACCACACTGCAACAGCTGAACCTGTAGGTTCACTGCTGTAGCAATGGTGAAGGAAAGATGTGTGGAAAAACATCAGTATTCTGGAGGAGCTCTGATGCTTAATTCAAGTCCGAAGGCTCCACACAGTAAAATCCTTGCTGAAGCAGAATTTTGAAGAACATTATGCCTTAAATATTTTCACTATTTTACTGTTTACAATAAATATATAGGATTTCTTAAAATAACACTTGATGTACTGATTTTTTTATTTATGAACAGATAAAATTAACCTTCTAAATTACCTACATCACTTCCTTGTTCCTACGAGGTCCTTCAAAGGGTCGGAAAGGCAAACTTCCTGTTGCAGCATGGTAAAAGGTCACCCCTATACTCCACAGATCAACTGTGGCTCCATACTTTTTCTGATGCTCCTTCCTCAAAACTGCTCGCTCATACATATCAGGATGCTAATGAGGAAAAAAAAATAGATAAAAAGAACATAGTATCGCTTTATGAACAATGTAAAGAGAAAAACCACAATAATTTCACAGCAAATTCTTTAATCAAAAAACAAAGCTGGCATCATGGAATTTGCTTAAGTTATTCCAAGATCACTACAAAAGAGCTCTTAGGTATACGATAGCTACTTCTAGTTTTGACAGAAGTATGTTAAAATTCAGTCAAAATGACTAGAATACAACAGCACCAAAGAAGAGAATCACAGAATCATAAGGGCTGGAAGGGAACTCTGGAGATCATCCAGTCCAACAGCCCAGCTAAAGCAGGCTCCCTGCAGTAGGTTGTGCAGGAAAGCGCCCAGCTGAGTTTTACATATCTCCAGAGGAGACTTCACAGTCTCTCTGGGCAACATCTTCCAGTGCTCTGTCACCCTCAAAGTAAAGAAGAAGGCCGCCACTCCTCCAGATGTTACTGAAGCAACAGAAGCTAAATTGGAAAAAGGTCCACAGCAAAGGAGAGTATCAGTTACAAAACTACACGTGGGAGAAAATTTTCAGGCACCAACAGGAAGATGACTGCATCTAAGATGCTTGTACTCGTGCTTCTCTGCCCATCTCTCTCTCTTTAATAACGATGTCAAGTAAGTAAAATTTAACTACACTCACCATCATCCACTTTGCTCAAATACAAACTGAAAAACATCTACGGGAATAAAGACAAAGGCATTCATAACTAAAATACTGTTGTTACTCCTTACACCTAAGGAAACCACAGAAATTAGGCCTGGAAATTATTTGAAGTTCTGCTGCTACGTCAGAACTGGCATGACTCGGTAAAATAGGTGGAAAGTTCTAAAAACAAGTATAATAGAAGGGTTTCATTATTAATTTATATTTTTCAATTTATACAACTATCATTACAAACGGTCCCAAACTTCAAACAGTTTTTCAGCAGAAAGTAAAATCATGCAGGCTTACTAAATACTCCTCTGTGCCATAGAGAGAAACAAACTGTTCATCATCTTCAAGCTCCCTTGCAGTGCCGAAGTCTGTCAGTTTGTAAACAGACTGCCCGTCTTCACCTATAACACGCATTATGTTGCCAGGTTTGATGTCACGGTGCACTATTCCATTTTCCCGGAGATGATTCATCCCAGCCACTTAAATTAAGAGAAAAAAAAAAAAAAGCAGAATTTGACATGCACCTTGACACTTACTGCACAAGCGCTGACCTGTAACTGAGTGTAAGAATACATGTGTGTTCACTTTCTCATTGGGAAATGAGAATGAGAAAATACAATTAACAAAACGACCAGACAATTTTCTAAGCATTTTTGCTTTTTTCTTCAAACAGCTAACTTAGATTATTTCCTGCCCTCAATAGCATCCTTTCCATTAAGTACTGGCAAATGTTTTACTAACAACAGGCAGACACAGGTAAAACTCATTTTTTTCCTAATTTCCTTTTCTGAGATAAATTATCACTAGAAATCAGTCAAATACGTGGCAAATAATCTTGAAACCAGCAAACAAAATGACAATTATCTAAATAAAAATGTTTAAAGCTTTGCTTCTTAATTCAGCTATCTACACCAGCATGACGTGCACTCCATGACTCCACATGGCCATGTTAATTTGCTGAATTACTTAACTAATTCAAGCTTCTTAACTCTTGCTATTTGAAGATAAACAAAACAAGTATAAGTTTAATTCTACAAGGCTGAAGAGCAAAGTTTACATACCTACATCTCTCAACACAATTAAGAACTCCGATTCTGGCAAACCAAAGGCATTGGACGGCTCCTCTAGAACCATATATAAACTCCCACATGGACAGAACTCCATAACTAGTACTTTGTGTCTAGTTGTTGTCTGGAAAACAATTACAAAGAACAAGTTTGTGAATACTGTGAAAACAGTGTCAGAAATCATATACAGAACAGGAGCTTACTTTAAAAAAATGAAAAAAATCAGTAGCAAAATGATAATATCATTCTAGAGATCTTGAAAAGAAATGCAGATCATTTTTAATATTATTTCAGACATTGTAACATGGAGATGATGAAAGCCTCAAGTTCTAGATCCTTACAGGGGAGACAGCAGTACTAACAGGTGGGCAAACAAAAAACCACGGAACAGAAGAGCAGACAGTAGCAATTCTCCTCCTTCCTTCTTTAGCAGTCTCAGCATCTGGGTCATTTCAACTGATCGGTCTCGAGTTTTAGCACTCAAATTCTAGTTTGAATTCTGAATTAGTAATTCATACTCATAGGAAGTTCTACATATATTATGTCATCATTTTAGTTGGTTACAAAACAAAACCATGAATCTGCCAGAATTACTGAAACACCTCCAATTTTTGAATGTTTACTGTATTTTACCTATATTCACCTTGCTTCATGCTTCTATATCTTATCAGTACTTACTACATATTAATACACATTGATAACTTAAAAATCCCAATTCATAGTAAGTCTTAGGACTTGCATCTTCTTGAGATGGCTTTGAAGAAACAAAACCTGTATCTCAACACTGAAACCAAAAGCATATTCTTTTAATAACAATAACAAAAAGAAAGAAAGAAAAAAGGGGAGATCGGAGCTGAGTATTTATATTATCACGTAAGTTGCTGTTCTTAAAAATGTAACTTTTTCCTTTTTAATTGATGGTAAGGCAAAAAGACAAGTTACTGTGGTTACTACCATGTACCGTGGTTCACAACTAAAATTCATTACCTCTTCCTCAACAGCAAACAACTTTACAATGTTTTTGTGATTCAGTTTCTTCAATACTTCAAACTCTCGCATCTGAACATCCACAGGACGAAGGAAACTTATACTGTTAAATACTTTGACAGCATATAAATCCCCAGTTTTCTGTTAAAAACAAAACAAACAAACAACAAATTACTACACAAACAGAAGCTTAAGACTGCAAATATGCACATACCCATTATTAAGCATTTTGAGATCTTCTGTTGTGTTAGAGATAAACCAGATTAGAAATACCTCAAAATAGTACTTTGTTTTAAGATGAAAGTTAAGATTCTCCTAAAAATAAATTATGTATTGATTTAGTTTAAGATATACTAGAAGTAAACAGACTGGAAAAATGAAAACCCCACAAATCTAAGTGCTTTTAAAAAAAAAAAAAAAAACAGCATAAGAAAGGCTAAACATTGAAGAATGACCAATGAACTCCGGTCAACCACGTGCACAAACCTGAAAGTGGTGGGCACATCCTACAGTTAAGAGTCTTTGCTTGCTACAGTTAGGAGACAATTTTAGGAAGCTGAACATCTAAGCCTTCCTGTGCTTAACCTAGGTAAGTTGTACAGCACGTTTACATGCACTGCTGGTGCCCCACTAAAGATTTTCTCCCATCAACACAAAGCTGCAAGTTGTATTCTCAGAACAATGAGAGTGATGAGAAGTGAAACCATGAAACCATGAGCTTTATAGGGGAATTACTGTGCTGAAATTCACTCACTCAAAAAAGTACATCAACTGCTAAAATACTGCACAGTGTTGCTTCACATAGGTGGGGAATGCAGAAAACACTGTAGCTTATATAAAACATAATGATTTGATAGTGTCATTACTAAACAAGCGAAAATTACTTTCACAACTAGGCTTTTCTTCATTTGGTGAGACATACCATGAAATTCACTGGAATGGAATGACCTACAGAAAGAAGGTCATCTTAGCTCCATGAGTTACAACATACACAGCAGTACATCATTTATATGGCAAAACTGCTCAAAGATGCAGTGTTCTATACTGATTGCTCAAGGCACGTCACCCCAAAAGATAGTGTCCAACATATGTATGAAGCACTGACGTAAGGACAAAGATTACAGCAACTTCATCAGATGAGATTACAAATATTGCACTGATGGTACAAGATCATAAAAATCACATTAAGCAGGTTTTAAAAGAGCAGAGAACAATGAAAAGAGAATTTTAAAAAGACAAATATAAACTCACGTAGTAGAAACCGACAAGACTTTTATTCCTATCTAAATTCTTAAGCAAGGAGTGTTTTACTCATAACATTGACAAGTGGAAGGATTTATTTTAACCATTAGTATTTTACGAAGATATCTAAATACAAATATATCATACAAAGATATATTATATATCACAAATCCTCAGAAGTGACTGTATAGAACTCTAATTCAGTGGATGAAAAGACAAAAAGAAAATAAGAACTTGTAACTTTTTGTACATAGAATGCATTTGCTCTAGGCCTAAATGTTTGCCAGCTTTTCAGCAGTTCCATGACACTATCCGTATACCATAACAACTACAATTTTGCATTTCATTCGTATCAGTAACTCTTCACAAACCTTATGTCGTCCCCGGAAAACATTTGCAGTAGCTCCTTGTCCTAGAATGTCAGACAACAGCCAGAGGTAATTCGAGGTGCTCTGCATCTTTGCTTTCCTGTTAGACAGCTTTGGTTTTGACCTTAAAAACAAGAAGGTAAAATATACCAAAATTTATTTTAGTGAAATGCACAATAGGGACTTGATAATTACAAAAAAAAAAAAAAAACAACTCGACAACTAAAACAAAAAAAACCAGGCACAACTCCAAAAACATACAAAAATAATTCAAAAGAACGAGGTAGAAAAGTAGGAGTGAAACACAAGAACAAAACCAAGCTCAACACTATCAGAAATGATGAGTAATGCTTATGACACAACACTGCTATGCATGTAAGACCTTTCCTACCCAAATACTGTTTGAAAGATCAGCTGCAAAAGCCATACCATTGTCGCTCTATCGTAAGTATGTTTTTAACTGACACAGTAACGGAAACTAGAGGAAAGATCAACAGGACAGCCCATTATTCAGTATTTCACTAAAGAACACACAAGACGAGAGGGGAAAGCAGATAAAGGCATGTTTTAGATCAACTTGGTTCTGGGAACAACTAGATAATGGAAGACGGGGCCTTGTGTTGAGTACAGCTATAGAGAAACTGCACTAGCTACTTACAGTAAGCTGTTTTGAGATGAGCTAGCTAAGAGTCACAATTTACACAAGTATTTTCAGCTCTTGCTGAACTGCTGATTACTGCTGGAAGAAATTAGAGGACACTTCTCTCATTTCTGAAACTTCACATTTGGTTTGCCACGTCATCTTTAAATACCACTGGGCTTCCCAGGAATCCTAGCAGCAGGACACAGATAGCATGGGGGCAGGTCCGTCAGCAGCAGCCTCTCCACACCGCCCGCATCAGAGCATCCCAACGGCAATGACTGAAGCCAGTCGGCAAGCAGCAGCGTGCTGAGGAGCCCACCTTGCCCCTGCTCTGGGCCATGCTCCTGCTGTGCAGCAGAGACAGAAGCGTTCTCTGGATTTGGGCACGTCTTTCCATGTGCAATCACTGCTGATTTTACGGTTTTAATTAGCTACCGGCTCGTGTAAGGTGTGGAGCTTCCGGTCAAGCTGTCCCAAAACATCAAGGTAATGTCATGGAGCGCACAGATAGCAACCATACAAAGACATGCCATTACTCCATACTAAGCCCAGAATTGTTCAGAACTACCATTTTTAAAATATAGATAAAGTACTTAATGCCCAGAGATGCAAAGAAAGGTTTTCTCTCAAATCTTAGCAAGAGTATCTTGAATTTGAACCAAAAAACCTACCTCTATACACACACAAAACCTTAAAATTCTGTTAATCCTGCTAAGACAATCTCCAGTTCTGAGTACCAACTTCTTCCAGGCACAACTCCTGTAGATGCCAAAGAACTATCTGCCATGCAGGCAGAGAAGGAAAGAGAGCTGCAACAAAATGCGTAACTCACTCTGTAAATCAACTGAAAAAAAAACTGGATTAAAAAAAAAAAATCTCACAATTAAAATGGGTCCGCTGACACTACCAGCAAATATGTATGTTGTCATTTACTTCAAGCTAACATTCCTAACTCCATAACAAGAATCAAAACATAATTAATCCTTTCTAATCAGAAAGCATACAGTAGAATCCAATAAAGACAGAGCTCCTTCCCTGATATCTACTCAAATATTAGAAATATCAGGGGCCTATTAGAGATGGAGTCATCACACTGCCCAAAGTGAGAGGTGAGCCAGCTTACAGAAGAGACTGGCCCTCTCCCCTTTACCCTCTTACTTTCTAAATAAATTTGTACTGAGGACACTGAGTGAAAACACAATAAAAGAACAAGTCTGTGACAGGTGAGCTTGAATTTAATTCAGTGGATTTAGAGAAAAAAAACATAAGTCTAGTGGGTTCTCAGTGTCTGTCTTTTTAACTTATGGAACTAAGATAATAATTACACCAGCATTAGCCCCAGGTACCTACCAGTGTCAGTGTTGCACTATTACGCCTCTTGTCAGAACAGTATGTTTATAAATAAGAACAAAGTCCATGCTCTCTTAGCACGGTCTTCTCTTTAAAGGCATAAAGTCTCACGCAGTTTTGATTGTAATCTTCAAATTATAAAAAAATAGATCTAATAACTTATACAACATGCTAAAACTCCACTGATCTGCTACTTTTCATTTCTCAGACTGACTCAGCACAGATCTTCTCTAAAGACACCATATTGTCCAGTTTCCTTCTCACATCTTCCATTATCTTCCCAAGTCACTGAGCTTCATGTTCCCAAAATGCATGCACATCTACCTGTAGGCCTAGCCCTGTTACTAGATTCAGTGCCAAATTTTCTTCTTCTTCACATCTTATGGCCACTGTAACGAAACCTCACACGAGTCAGAAGTTCCTCACGTGGACCTCAGTCTCCTACCAAGAGCAGATTTACTCTCCCCATGACTTGTTAGCAGGCTGAGGGGTCGGGGGCTGCTTTTTGGTGTCTTGAATATTCTTCAGTGTCTGGCTACTGCCTCTTTACTTGTCAGCAGCGGAGCCGTAGCAGAAAAAGCTGCATTGCTGATGTGATTTTGAAAGCTCCCTGCGCTCTGAGGCAGGAGGAGCACTGCTGCTGCGAACTAACGCAGAGTTCGCTGCTCGGCCCGCGGGACGGGTGAGCGAGCAGCAGCTCCGCCAGCAGCTGGGCACGGAGCTGAGCGGGCCGGGAAGGGCAGGCGGCGGAGTTACCGCGGGGCTACTGCTGCCTGCATGCAAGGTCCCGCAGCCACCCAGGCTGCCAGGCAAGGCGCTGAGCTTCCTCACACCCTGCAAACATATCTGCATTCTGCCCTATACCCCCTTCTGTTATCTCTGAGGAAGGAAGTTTCCTCCCTTCAAGTTCCCACTTCGCCTCCCCGCCTCCCGCCCCTCGCTCGGGGCTTCCCAGCCGCGCAACCCGCAGCTGCCCAGAGCTCAGGTCCTGGGCGGCCCCACCCGTAGGAAGAGCCTCCGCAACGGGGCAGCTCCCCAGTCAGCGCTGACTGCTGCTGACCGCCCTGTTCGGAGCCGCCGCCAGGCGCATGCCCTTAGTTCCAGAACCACTCGGACGGGCGGCACCGGAGCCGCTGCCGCCTAGGCCGCAGGCCTCACCCCGGTCAGGGCCGCTCCGCGAGTTCCCCGTTCGGCCGTGCCCGCCGCGCTCCGCGGGGCTCAGCAGCTCCCAGGAAGGCCCCGCCGCGGCCCCGGCGAACCGGAGCCTCCTCTCCCCAGCGGCGGCAGCCCGGGATAGCTGCTCCCTCCGGGCCAAGGCCGCCCACCGGAGCGGCGCGGCCTGACCTCTCTCCACTCCACCCTGCCCTGCCCACCGGCCCTGGCCCCACGCACCCAGCGCCGCTCGCCAACCTGCCCAGTCGCCGCTTCCGGCTTCCTGGAGCCGCGCTGGGGAGGCGGGGCGGGCCGCGCCGCTGCGTGACTGACGGAGGCACCGCCTCGGCCCCCGCCGCCGGACGGCCCGTCCCCGCCGAGCGGCCTGAGGAGGAGGGGCCGCGGAAACACCTCAGCGGACTGGGGCGTGTCCCCGGCCCGTGTGAAGTTCAGCTTCGCAGTTCAGGAGCTTCGCAAGTCTTGATGTTTTTCATAGATTCATTGTCACCCTTATTTTCATGAGCAGCTGGTTCAAATGAGTCACCTGCTGCTTACAGGCTTTGTTTTCTGTTATCATCTTGACTTTGGCGTTATCGTGATTCTGAAATTCCACTAGTTCTATTGTTACAGGCACTAAGCATGTTCTGAAATACCATGTAGTGAAACTGATAAATCAAGTCCTTGGGAAGTGAGAGCAGTAAAATCTCCTCAGCGTCTACTTGGCTTGTTGGGATCCTCTGGGCAACCCAGCAAGGGGACAAGAACAGAGGAGAGTGGAAATAAGCTGCTGTAGATACATGCCAGGAAAACAGCAACACAGATTGGATTATTTGACTTTTTAGAATTCAAGTGAAGAATTGCAGATTACCCCAGAGAAATCTTACAAAAAGCAAAGCCATTAGCTTCACCATTGCATCAGGTGAGAACAGTAACACTGGAAATTTCTAAGAAAGTTAAATATTGTTTTTCTTGTGTCATTAAAGAATTAAAGTCCAGCAGCCCTGCTCTTCCTCTCAGTGTTCTCTCAGCCCAATGAGAGGAGAGCTGATGGCCCTTCTGCCTTGGTTGTGCCTGCACCTCAATTCTGCAGAAAAGAAGAAAGGACTGCCTCTTGGAAGCTGGCTGCTGCGTTTTGTTTCTCATGAGCTAGTTCACTTGGCCAGGTTTCCTTCAGTACATTGTTCTGCAAGGCCTGTCATCTCCCGTGACCCAGAAAACGTGAGGCAGCTCCTCCATACGCTGCCCCAGACACATGAAGCATTTCATCCCCAAAACCAAAGGCCAAAAAGAGGACCAGGAGGACACCAAGGAAGGAACTGAGGAAGTGCAGCCCTTCTGCGCAGGCTGGACTGGTAGCAGACCGTACTGGGGCTTCTTCTTGGCAGAACCACTCCAGAATTCACACAAAAATACCCATGCTGCTTTTATTTGATTCCCATGTGACTCGCAGCTCACCAGTCACATGGAGCCCAAAGGTCAGGCAGAATATCAAGCACAACTCAGGAAACAAAACCTGGAACGCCACTGGGAGCTAGTGGAGAGAGTAAACAACTGTGATGGTTTCACACTGATGGCTTACTAAGCTCCATCACACTGTTCTCACTGCCCCCCTCATGTAAAGGAGGAGAAAATATAATGAAAAAAGGTTAATGGGTCAAGATAAGAACATGGAGATCACAGTTACTCACCCACTACCTTCTGCCTCGGCCACAAGATGGATCCAGAAGGTAGGAAGAGTCTGGTAAGTATGCGCAATGCCCCAGCAGTAGTCCTTGATCTGAATGCAGTTGTGCTTCAAGCACCATCAGAGAAAAGGGCCACAGGTGCATGCTCTGTCTCAAAGACATATGTGTGACTGTCAGAGCTAGGGCAGGCAGAGAAGTGCTAACTGTGTGCATAGGAAGAGAGCGTAGGTAAGCCTTCCAAAATGGGTGCCCTTTGTCTGTACCAGCTACGTGCAAAGAACTTCAGTTTTGTGGAGCCTTTTTGTCGTTTGTCACAGCATTCTCCTAGAGAAACTGGCTGCTCATGGCTTGGACAGCTGTACAGTTCAGTAGGTGGAGAACTAACAGGCTGAACATTGGGATCAGAGTATCATAGTGAATGGAGTGTAGAGACATACAGAATGAACTGCAGGTGTGAGGAGCTGTGCTAGCTGGAAGGCGAAAGTTTCCAGGCTTTGCTCATCTCAGAATAACTACACTTTGCTTTCTGGAATTGGCACTTCCTCTGCTCCAGCATCATCTCGTCACCACCAACTTTGTCTCCACCTCTGCCTGGGGAAGGGCAGGAACTGAAAATGCTGTGTGTTAGTTTTACAGTAGCCTGAGCCACAAAAGTCCTTGGGACAAACATTACGGCAACTGGACTGAGCTGCAGAGATTTAAAACTTCCATGGAAAACAAATGGTGAACAGAATAAGCATAAAGGCAGAAACATAGCTTTTTTTTTCCACATTTGATTATTAGTTAGCAGTATATCTCAAGCTAGTGAAAGAAATCCCAGAGGCTACCCACAGAATGTCCTCAGGAAACCTGTGTTTAAATCACTCATGTTCATGAAGATGGAAGGCTTAAAATGCCAAAGGAGAAAGCAACCAATAATTGACCCAGAGAACCTCTAGCAATGGAGGTGATACAGTTGCAGGCAGCTGGGCAGCAGTTCACGAAATGTATGTGTATGACCCAATGCTTCTTGTAACTCTGAAGGTCCTTAAGGGATGCTAACATTCTTGGAAAAGGAAATTGTTTTGGGGAAAGTACAAAGCAGGATCTGCTTCACGGGGAATATTGGTGATTTTCCATCCAAAACGCAGTCTGAACTTTCTTCCCAGGCTCCTTTTCTCTCTTCTCCTTTCAAAGGCACTCTGTTCTGTGTTCCACCAGTTGGAAGCTACCACCAGGAGGTTTCCAGCACACTGCATTTTCCTTTTTTATAACACTTCATATCTTTTCACTGGCAGGATTGTGTCCTAGGCACACGCATTTGACCTACTCAGTGAAGAAACTTGATGAAGTCCTAACATCTGTACTAAGGCTTTCATTACTTTCTCTACAGCAGAATTGAGTGCACCTGTGATGGCCAATGCTTGCCAATCCTTGGTGTGACCAGGATTGCTGATTAGAAAATTTTGTCTGGTGCTCAGAAGGTCTGCAGTTGTTAGAGAAAGCGATGACAGCAGGGTGTGTTCCACGCTGAGCATGAGAGGAATAGTTACACTTGTAGTCAAGCATGTATTGCTATTTTGGAGTATCCTTGGAAAAATTCTTCTGCCATCACCTGCCTGCGGGTCACTAGAGATCCCACGAGGGCTGGAGGTTAAGTTATGCCCTCCACAGATGTGGATACCCAAGTAGCACCTGGTAGTAATAGAGGAACTGCTGAAATTGTTCTCCAGTGTCTTTTTGACCTTTTAGTTGAGAAGGCCCAGGTGAAGGTGATATTTGCTTCTGTGGGGACATCTGTTCCTGTCCCTGGCTGTTGGCCTGTTTGATGTGAAACTGGAAGTGATGTAATGTTCACAGGAGTCCCGTCCTCTGGCATCCTGAGGAACTTGGCTGACAGAGAGGAATGTCCTGGGACTTCCTCCTGGAGAATGCTGCCTGCCTATTCTGGACATGGACCCCATCTGCGTGCTCTGTGTGTGATGAAGCTTTTCTGTTTTTTAAGTGGGGCAGTGGAAGAAAGGAAGCAAAGAAGCAGGACTAGTTGAAATGCCCTTTGGAAGTGGCTCTGGCTCAGGAAAGGCCAAGTTAGATCCTTAGCTGACACCACTGAAGGTTTGCAACACAAAAGATACCTTTGCAGACAAAGCTTTTACTGCCTGCCTTCTTCTCCCACAAAGTGTTTTGTCTTGCCTCTCCTGAATATTCCTTCGAAGCTTTTGAGCCATTTTATTGTTATAGTCAAATTGTTCTCTGCGTTTGATTTAAATTCTTAGGAGGCACGACAACTAAATCAGAATAAGTGTACCTTTTATCTATTAAGCAATCAACTTCACCTGGAACTACCTTTCTTTGTTCTGCATCATTTAATCCATTTCCACTTTTATAGTTTTGCAGAGAGGGAAGGAAAACAGTTCCGTGATGTGTGACAGCTCTTATTAGCTCTGCCTTTTTTCCAACGTGCCACCATAGAAGTCATTCAAATTGATTTATCAGAAGTATATTAATGCTCCCAGGCAAATTTTAGTCCAAAAGTATTTATGTTAAGTAGTCCACAAATTATAGTCTTCCTCTTGTTAAGAAGCCTTCTAGGAGATTTCAGTGGTTTAGAGGCTAGTGTTGATAGTCAATGACATTACTAGGTCAAAAAAAATATATAGAATTGTTCTGGAGCCTGCTATCTCCTACTTTTCTGAACTGCCTGGTGTTTAGTGAGGAATGAACATACTAAGCAAGAACACAGGAAGAGAAAGCGGGAGGAAAAAGCCTTCTTGTTAGAACAATAAATGCAAAAAAAGAAAAAAAGTGCCAGAGCACCCTCCTGCCATTTGTCTGTGTAACGTGCATCATCCATCTAAACTACGGCAACCTACCTTGTAGCAAACAGGAAATATCAAATCTAATACTAATACCAAATGTAATCTCCCAAGACAATCTGTGGGCACGTACAGACACAAAATTTTATTTATTTTGTAAGATTACCTTTCCGCCATAAGTAAGTCTTGTTACAGCATCAGACAAGTCAAGGCTGAATTGAGAGGGTATGTGGGCAGATTGCCTCTCTGGGAAGCAACCAGTTGGTGAAGTGTCTTACCTCAACTGAGGAGCTGCTCCCTGACAGGAAGTGTTTCTCACCTCTCCTGGCATGGAATTCAGTGCTGTTACTTCACACCTGGAAAGGGCCTTGCACGCCTGAAAGGCTATCTGCCTTTAACAACTACACCAGCTTGTATGTAAAATATTTTATCTCCAAAGTGTGCCTTTTATCTTAAAGGCTTGCAACTATGTTTCCTTACTTAATAATATTTTACTCTGCAGGAGGAAGTCCGATTGCATACAAAAGGACGAGTTATTACCACAATGATGTTTATGCATTTTTAGTCTAGACAATGCAGGTATATAGCAGTGGTACGTCATATGTTAAAAAGCATCCTTAAAACACCACCTTGCTCCACTTTTGGTTGCTTTACTCCCATAAAGTTGAGAGAATTACAAACTTAGTTATACTGCAGTTAAGCAAGCTATTTATAAAAGGACAGAAGTTCTCAAGGAAAATATTAAATCCTATGCAAGAATGCTAGCTCACTCCCCTCTCTGTTCCTTGAAAAATAGCTTTGAATGCTGTTAACGTCAAAGAAAAACAGAAATGCAAAGAAACGAACTGACAAACTGATACATTTTGAAAAAGAAATGTCAACACAACTAAAATCTCTTCACATACCATTGACCCTTCTGAAATACATAGGTTGCTCTGAGAACAGTGCCTCCTATTTATTCCATGGAAACTACAACAGATACAAAGAACACATTGGCACTATTTGATAAAGCAAATTCTCAGTTACAAAACACTGTTCTTCAACAGTCATCACCATTAGGTATGTGTTTTTGCCAGTGATGAACAAGAGCCTGCATGTCCAGCAGGTGTCAATGAATGCCAATGGGTGCCATTTTTTCCACATAGAGGAATTCAGTGCCACACCTTTGCTCCATCCGTGCTTCCATGTGAGATGCCATTGTGTCAGCCTGCCCCTCTGCTGCCATCCATCACATGGCAACAACACGGAATGGATATTGGTGGGAAGGTTCAGCCTCTACTGCCGTACCACCAACATCCACCTCTGACAGCATGGGCCAACATAACAAAATAGGAGGCATTACTTTTGGAGCAACCCTCCTGTTTTCATGAAAGCAATTCTTCCTTCTGCCAGCATCTTCCCCATGCAAGACTAATACAACTTATTTTCCAAGCATCAGTAAAATTGCCAATTTCTATTTAAAAGTAATAGCCAAAAACTTAAATGGTGTAGCTTTTAAAGATTGAACCAAAATGATTCAAAGAGCCTTAATATTTCACTGAATAAAATTTTATTTTTTATAAAAACAAAAGATAGAACCAGATGCTACTTTTAAATGAAATCATTTATTAAACCAATCTGTTTTATAGGAGGTATATATATATATTTTATCATTAAGACAACTTCAATGAAATGACTATCTACAAAAATGACTTTGATTGTTTTATTTTCATGTCACCATACATGAACAGATGAATTTTATGTCTTATGAAAACATTTTACTCAGTATCAAAAATGTACATATGTTAATAACCATTTCTATGGTCTGAGGGAATTTTATATTTAATTTCAAAAAATAAGTGTCATTTTATTGCCATACATGTTACAGCATAAGCTTAAATCATCTTATACATAATAGAAGTGTTGTGTAGGGATACGGGCAATTTTTCATGTTGTAACATACCTTCATGTTTGAGACACAGAAGTGGGGTACTGTATTTGCATTTTTCTTTTTTTTTTTTTTTATGCAAAGGCTAAAATATGTACTGATGTGAGCACAAAGCAACGCTTTTTAAGAACAAAACCAGTTTGAATGGCACAAGAGTTAGCATCTTTTATAAATTAACAACCAGAGTTCTTGATTATGGAAACAGATACGTGAGATTCCAGTCCTTTCCTTAGGGCTTTGCTCTCTGGAAGAACACCTGTTAAAATATATTATTAAAAAAAAAAAAAGAAACATGAATTTAAGACATGGAATGGTTGAGGTGTAACATGGTTTGTCAGAGCTCACTTTCTTCTTTAACACATTGAACCAAGAGTTTCAAGGATGTGCCTTGTGCTATTTGATTAAATTCACGTCCCCAAAAATGAAGCCTTCTTACACATTCACTTTAATTACAGCACTTTTTTTTGTTGTTATTTCAACTAAAAAGCAACACAAGCCACAAGAATACCAAGCTACTGAAGAAATGGCAGGGTGGAAAGCATATGTGCAATTCTACAGACGTAGGGCTTTTGTTGTTACTGCTCCTTCTTTCCATGTAACTGTTTATATTACTTGGAGATTCCCTATAGCTAAAAGCTTATTTATCAGCTGAGTCTCATGTTAGAGCATTCTATATTTCAATTTTACTTCAGGTCACTTCCTTGACTGAATTATGTGTCACTGTTCAAATGGAATTAAAAGTGATTTAATGAAAAAAAATCTTTACCTTTAAGTAATTCTTAAAAACTTTAGCATCAGGCTGCTGAAGTGCTTGACAGAATTCCTGTAAGAAACAATAACTAAATGAAGCACAAGAGAACCTCAAATACATTAGGAGCATATAGATTACTTTGTATATACAGCTATTGATCTTAGTTTGTATTTTCAACCAAGGAAAAGCATGTTATAGTAAAAAAAATAAAAATTAAAATTAAAACACAGCTCTTCTCACCCCAGAATGTGTGTTTTCAAATCCAGGACATCAAGTTCACTTCTAGACAAATAGACAGAAGCAAGACTACCTAGGAGGAGTGCAGTCAAGGAGCTTTCAAACTTTTAACTTTTCTAGTAACTTTCAGTGTCTTGGAAATGAATACATGAATACTTCAGGCAAACCTAAATAGTATCACACACACACACTGTGACTGTGGGTTACAGTACAACACTTCTGTTACTTTCAAAAAAATTATAGTCCTAGACTAGAAAACAGCACTGGGGCAAGCAACAGATAATACTTGATCCCTATATATATTTAATGCCACCAGAAAGTTTTACAGTTCAGGAGACAACTGTAATCAAAACTTAAAAAAGCAAGCCCAATTACTATCATCTCCAAATTAATTGCAATGAAAATTGTAAATTGTCAAATGTAGAGCTAATAATTTCTTCATGGCAATGGTTACCATGTAGCTACTAATGATAAATGTTGAGACAACGGTCAAGTGCAAAGCTTCTCTTTTGAGAGCCCTCTTACACTGTCAACTACTTCAAAATAAACACGTAAAAACCCCACCTATTTTGATGTTGTATATTATTTTGACAGCAGGGCTAGTGCTGTGGCTTAGCAATGAATATGGCCTTTATCTTCACTGTTCTAATACGTTCAACATTCTTCATCTTTTACTTTTAAGTTGTTATAAGTATTCTAATACTCTGGTACTTCTGATACTCAAGTTAAAAATTAATTGTATTAAATATAAAGAAGACTTGGATACATTCTTTTTTGCAAGGTACTCTTGCAATAACTTCACGCTTTATGCTAAATTAATCCTAGTCCAATATGTAATATCGGAATAATTTTTACTGAGGGATAGTAAAACAGTTTTATCGGTATGCATTTTGTTCCCATTTAAAATTTCTGCATGTTAGCAGTTTTCCAAATGTTCTTTCCGGAATTCCTACCTGAATTATCTCAGGAGCTACTTGCAAAGAAGGCAAATACTCTTGCTGAAGATACTGAATGCACTCAGGACCCTAAAGAAAAGCAGCACACAATTTGTTCAAGCATAGTTTTGTACACATTTATGGCAAGTCATAGCCGTGTATTGTATGGTACACAAGAGTTTTAAGACAGATCTTCTATACTTCTCAGATTTTTTGTTTAGATACGATACATTTCAGAGAGAGAAATTAGCCAGCAAGTTGAAGAGTGCAGTAACACAAACATAGAAGCTACTTGGCTTTCCATTAAAACTGAAGTATGCTGTAGTTCTTTAGTCATTAGCCAATGAAAAATTCATTTTTTCCATACATGTCTCAAAATCTGAAAAATAACCTTATATTTTTCAGAAGGGCTCTATCGTACATCTTTAATTGCTTTTTCATGTTAGCTGAAGTAGTACATTAAGAAGTAGAGGAAAGCTAATTGATCAGTTAAACACTAACAGTGAAGTGATCAGGTTTTTCTCCGTCAATTTAGGAGTCAATATTTTGCAGTAAATTATCAAGAAGTAGAACTACTTAATTCTCTGTTTCTAACAAAGCATTATTGCCATCCTATTCAGCTATAGGAAAGTAGAATGGTAATGAATCTTAGAAAATATCTGATTTCTAGAAACAGATAAAAGCATTAGAAAGAAACCTGCAAGAGTTACTCCCTGCTAAGTATTATGAAGCTTACCCTTTTGAGATGAATTGTCTTTAATGTCACTGCACATTCTGATAAAGCCTGTAATATAACGCATAACATTAGATTGTTCAATTAGTATACTGGTTAAGTATTTCCACCCAAAGATCCTAAAATAAGTCCCAAAACAAGGGCTAGTTCATGCCACTGTTCTCTCTCCTTCTTCCTCACCCAATGCTAGGTCAGCCTCAGCATTTCCTTTCAGTTTTTGTTCCCCTTTAACCAAAAAAGCACCTGTTGCAGCTAAACCCAGACAAACCAAGGAACAGCTATCTGTGCTTGTTTGCTTTCACTGAATATTAGTTCATAAGCAACGCAGGTCAGCATCAAATACTCAAACCTGCAATTCTCTAGCTTGATTTTGAGCATCGGTGAACTACAGAATATAGCACCACAACATCTAAGAACAAGCTATTCAGCTACCCCATTAAAAAACCATAAGATATTTTCTTTCTAAGACGAGACAACCTTTAATGTCAAGGGGCCATTTCATTTTCCCCTTTTTCTTCTGAATCTGCCACATGGCAATGACAGCAAGAACAACAACAAAACAACAAAAAAACAATGGTAATACATACCAATACTGTCTGGGCATCTGCTAAGTCAAACGTTTGCTTCAAAGGTGCTAAGAAACACGCGGGGACAATGTGCTTGTAGACAAAGTCTGCAAAACCTACTGGTCCATCTTTACCTCCTGAAAAGAGAAATAACATTCCATGTTCTACCTGTGCTTCACAGTCAGTAGCAGCTGCAAGGGAATTACGGAAAGACAGTCTTACCCCAAAGCTCCACCAGCTTAGAAAGAATAATAAAACAAGTCTTCTGTGCAATAGGATCTGGGTAATCCACTGCTCCTTGGATGACAGTGAACAACACACGCTCCACATTCTCCGCACCTTCAACACATTAAAGTGAACTCGTCATTCAAACCTGCAACCTAAGAGTTCCTGTAGTCTTGCACTACTTTTGGCAGAGCTAGTTAAAAACTCGGCAGCACCCAAGTAGTTCACTTTCAATACATTAAAATATATTTTTATCACACTTCATAAAAGCATCATAGAAGTTTGCTTATTTCTACTTGATTTCTTTAAAATTTCCTGGCCTATTATAACTACCAAGATGCCTCTTTTAAGAAACCTCTTACTACTTCTTAACACCACCCTTTCCTTTCCCACAAGTATTACCAGCATTTTAGGATGTGGAGAGTATGTCTGAGCTCTACCTTCCCCACAAGTCACCATGAAGATTTTCAAATCCCTGGCCATCTTTGTGGAATACAGACTAAGAGAATTATTCAGTAAAAAAAAATCACAAAATTAAGACTTTTGACTTTTAATTCCTGTTATGAAAAGTGCTGATTTGCATTTAGGAAAGCCTGGTAAATGTAATGAGTCACATGACGCATTTTAGTATAGTTGTTAAGATAAGGTGAGAGTAAAAAAAAAAAATCATAGAAGTCATTGATGTTTATCTTAAAAAATGAGCAACACAGAATGGAAACTGGGAGCTGAAAATGGCCTTGCCCAGCAGTTTAAACACAGACACCTATTTTTAAATGCTTTTCTACTTGAAAATATTATATGATCTCTGATTCATCAGTCAAATACAATGATGCATGATGATACATGAGGCACAATCAAGAAAAAGAATACGTCTACTCTGTCTGGATTTTACAAGCCCAAATTCTTCCTTAAACAGGTAAGTGTAGTACTGTATTTCAGTCATAGAATCACAGAACGGTTTGGGTTGCATGTAGATTTTTATAGAACGGACTGATCTTAACATAATTAATATTACATGGCTGGAATTAGGTTAATCATTTTAGCGGACAAATCTTAAATGAGAACAACCATGGTGACATCCTTTGAGAAACTGAATTACTCACCTTGATTAGCTATGACTTCACTCATTCCACTGCCAGTTACTGTCTGGAGAAAAGCAAAGTAACTCCTCCGTAACATTTGTTTTTCTAAAGCAGCAGACTGGTCGTTGTCTTCTGCTGGAAGAAGCAACACCTCAAAAATAGCATGAAGTAGTGGCATAAACATCTGTTGCAGAAAAGGTGAAACCTGTGTCTGTGGAGATTGGAAGAAGGTATGAGCTCAAGCAGTTACAGAAACTGAACACTTGTAACAAACCATGAAGTTTTAATTTCCAGTTCCTCCCTTTCAAGGTGAGCCTAATGAAGCTCACCTTGAGGAAGAATATTTATTTCAACATGTTGTAATAAAAGCAGTGCAGTGCCATAAAAAGTGAAGCATTACACTTGAACACTGTATTCCTCAAGTCTTGGTGGGTTTTTTTCTTCTATTTTTTTTTTTAAGATTTTCTTCACCTGGCACTACTTTTAATTATCATGAAGTGCTTGTAGTGCAACTTGTGAAAAGGACTACAGTAACAGAAGTCTTCCTACCTCACCTCTCAAATACCTCATTTTTTCAAAAATTCCTTCCCCACCTACTCTGTAGATGTGTATTCCAAAGGTCCACATACCAGATCGATACAAGTGTATTATGGTTCTGTTTTACTGCTTACAAAACACATTTCTCCTTTCTAAAAGTAATTAAAATTTTTCCATTCTGCATAAAGACTTATTTAAGCCTATTTATAGGGCTTTCTGATCTTTTATGCAGCAACTACTTCCTACGCCACGAGGACTGCTCCAAAAGTAATGCTTTCTATTTTATTATGTTGGCCCACACCATTGGAGGTGATTGTTGGTGGTACGGCAGTAGAGGTTGAACCTTCCCACCAATATCCTGCTACATGTTGTTGCCATGTGGCAGACAGCAGCAGAGGGGCAGTCTGACAGGATGGCATCTGACACGGAAGTGCTTATGGAGCAAAGGTGTATCACTGAATTCCTCCATGTGGAAAAAATGGGATACGCTGGCATTCATTGACTCTTGTTGAACATTTATGGAGACTGAGCAATGGATACGAGGACAGTGAGGTGGTGGGTGGTGTGTTTCAGCAGTAGCGACATGAAAGAAAAGCCGTGTTCTGGATGGCCATGCAGATTTTGACAAGCGCAGCGTGCAGGCTCTTTGCTGGCGAAAATGCAGAGCTAATGGTGCTAACTACATTGAAGAACAGTGTTTTGTAACTGAGAATTTGCTCTATCAAATATGCTAGTATGCTCTTTGTATCTGTTGTAGTTTCCATGGAAATAAATAGAAGGCATTACTTTCAGAGCAACCTACATATTTGTGACTGTGCAGTATTCTTGCGGTAATGCTAAGGAACGAATCACAAGTAATGTATTAAGTAACTAACCTACTTTATTGGCTTTGCATTTGAAATGCTTGAAATTTGGAGTGGGAAACTCTCAAAAGCAGCACCTCAACAACCTCTGCTTGATCCTCACCTTACGTCTCTCTTTCAAAACCTCAGTATTTTCCATCTATTTTGAACAATGACGCATTATGCCTCAGTATACATTTAAGTGCAACAGCATTCCAACAAGATCTTGTAAATTGTAAAAACTTAATATTTTTGTGCTGCAAGTAACATTTCATTTTCAAATATTAAACCTGAAAATTTAGAAACAACAGAATTCCAAGATTAATCAAGGAAAAACACTCTTTCCAGTACTGTGAGTCCACACAGAGGTACAGTTCTGACATACAACCTCTTCTCTGCTTCCAAAAAAAATAGCTACTCAGCAATACTTTGAGCTTTAAAATCCTATGCAACATCATACCTTAAATTTAGCTGTTATTTGGTTTATAAGAGGAATGAATTCTTGAAGATCTTTTGCTTCACAATCTTTGAGCATGTGTTCGGAGGCAGAAGGTATGAATGGAAGAACTTCTTCCTCTAGACAAATAATCATACGGTGAAGGAAAGTGCGGACACCACTTCTCAGAACTTCCTTTTGTAATGGACAACTGAGAGCTGGCAAAAATGTCTTTAAGCAGTCCAGATATACCTCAGAGCAGCCACATTGTTTTACAGTCTGCTTATTGCTGAAAGCCTTGCTGGTTCGGCTGTAAAAACAACGCACCAAGTTTTATATAAACTCAGTATAATGGAGAAGCAATAACACGGAGAACAATGAATGCTTAAAGCCCAGACACTTAACTAGAACATTGTATTTTGTGAAATGGGAGCCAAACAACAGAAGTAGCAATTATCTGGTAAGAAGTAGCTATGCTTTGGCAACTTTTGAGAATTAAATTCTAACCTATCACAAACAACGTATCATCAGAACAGCTCCAGACAATTCTTTGAGGAAGCTGTTTAGCGAGGAAGGGCATAGATTCTGATTCATTATAAAGTTGCTCACTATTCTCTGCATCTATATCCTCAGCAGCCTTTTTTTTTTTTTTTTTAAAGGGGACTTTGAAATTCTACAACCACTAGGGATTTTCTAGGTCAGTAAAGCACAGATAGATGCTCAGCCTCTCCTCCCAATAAGTTCTTCCATTTAAATTCTTTAAAATAAGCCCCATTTTACTCCAATCAGAAACACACATAGAGACACTGTACAATACCTACCTAGCAAACCCGACAGCATGATTGAGGCAGTCAGCCAGTGCCATCTGTCTGTCCTCATCTTGTGCCATCATCAGTTTTTCTAACAATACCTTGAACTTCTCCATCAGTGGAGTCAACAAATTCCTCATTAGAGCTTGTTTTCTTTCTGCAGAGTATTCACTGTTAACTATTAATACTCCGGCTGTTTCATAAATGAAA
Organism: Numida meleagris; assembly: GCF_002078875.1. NCBI lineage: Eukaryota > Metazoa > Chordata > Aves > Galliformes > Numididae > Numida > Numida meleagris. The sequence goes on along the minus strand of NC_034409.1, from coordinate 34,038,227 downwards.
AGTTGATCATCACTGCTTAACAGAGCTTGGTAACCATTTTCCTAAAATGGAAGATAACAGGCATAATTCACTAAGTGTCTTCTATCAAAGTCATCTTCTGACAAAAAGAAGTTGAAATCATTACTTTTTCTTTAATCTTTTATTTTACCTTTATAATACAGTTACAATACTTTTATTCTCTTCCTGCCCAAGTAGCATTACTAAGTAGATGGTAAAACACTGTTGAAGGAACAAGTATTTTTATACATTTCAAAAAGCCTTCTATAAATCTCTCTTTAACCTATACACACAGAAACCTAAATAAGCAAAATTATTAGAAGTTAGGCACAAATATAAACAAGTGATCTCACATTAAAAAAAAAAATCAAGACAATTATTTGTGTTTAAATGTTTGTGTACTAAGCTCACAATTCAGTGACTATTTGGGCACACTGATGAATAAGCACAAGTCTTATTTATTACAGAAAACCGCTGTTAATACTCACAGGAGGAGAGAGTTCCAGTAGATCTTGTATTCTATTCAGAACATCTTCAATAAAGGGATTCATTTGCTTACTGAAGTAAAATACAAGAACAAAACACTATGTAGAAGTGGGTTTTTTTTTCTTGTTTTTGCAAAATTGCTGGCATTTTCCTTAAGTTGTAAATCTTGACATTAAACTTCCTGCTCAGTACAGAACATCCCTTAAAGTATCAGAACACTGTTGTAGACAAGTCTGTGTTATGCATATGTTGTTTGTGGTGGGAGAAATAGATACACAGCAGAGTGGAAAATAAACATTTATTTCTCTAATTCTTTTAAAAATGCATAAATAGAATCACTTTTCTGAGTAAAGTATTTTCCTTAATTAAGAAATATGATCCTTCTGAAATCTGCACCACCTTAGAGCTTCTCCTGCTTCAACATTCAGACATCCCTGTTAAATTAGACCAAGAAGACGGGACTATTTGAAGGGCTGTAACAGCCTGAATAAACTCCATCAGTATAAATACTGTAAATACTCAGAATTTGGTCAGATACGGGGAAATTACACTTGGGAGTCTTCAAGTCCACTCACTCTCAACTGTACTTACAGAGGAAAAGCAAGGCAGATATTTATACAGTTGATCAGATTTAACATCTAGTCAAAATAAGCTAAGAAGATGCATTCAAGATGTATTCTATGGCGAACATTTCCCCTACTACCTTGGTACTAAAGAGCAGGACAACTCTGTAAGAGCACTAGTTTGTTGTATTACTTCACAGCAGTCCATTTACAACTCTGCCTGTTTCAAAGACACACTGAATTTACTGTACATATGCCTTCTGCACCATATGAATATGTGTTTTACTCACTTAAGAGACTTGACAAATCTGGAAAAAAGGTAAGCTGTTCGACTTCGTACTTTTGGACTTGAATGGCGAAGACCACGGTGATCTAAAAATGCCATCTGCAACCAGAAAGTATTTCAGTCTAACCAAGGGGTGAAAGCTAATCATCCAACAATTAAAGAAAACCAACTTCTTTAGTGACCTTCAGAAAATAAGTTCTTAAACCTAAACAACATATCCAGACTTATCTAATTGAATATGTAAATGAGATGAAACTTACTAGAACAGTTGGAATGTGCTGAGGTTCAACAGCAAAGAATTTTTCATATCTAACCACTGTTTCAAAGAATTCCAGGGTCACTGATGTATGTTGATAGGCACTAACACCAGAAGTCACTAGCTACAAGAAAAGCATTAGCAAGTTAGTACTTTAGCCATTTGTAACACCAAACCACAACGCACTTGAAATGCTGGTAATTAACATAAGCCATTTTCAAATAGTTCCCAAGTAACACCTGCTTACCGTTCTCATCATGTCTTGCAAAGCTGTAGCTTTTGTAACATCACCAGAGAAGTGAGCACCATGAGACACAGGAAGAGCCTCAGCCAACATATACAACAACCTTATCGCGACTTCTACTTCCATAAATCGTGTAGTTTGCCAGTTCCTAAAGAATGAGGAGATCCTGTTAGTCACTACAGATTATGAAATAATCACAGTCCTACCATGTTAGTATTTTCTTTTGAATATTCAGACGTATAGTACAAATGAGTAGAATTCAGCAAAGAAAATAAATGCTGTATTTCAGGATGCTCCTGAAGATCTTATCCAAAGACATACCACCTCTCCGTCAGAGTGCTATTGATTTTCTTTTACCAATTTCAACTTGAAAGCTACAGATTTCTCCAAGTGCTTATTTAGGTACAAAACCATCTACTTCGATGTGTTGACAAGTCATTTACTGTCACTTAAAAAGGGGGCACACTAAAAAGCAAGGCACAAGGAAGGCACTGGCAATATTAGCTTTCTGTTGGTATAAACACAGCCAACCTCCTAGTCAGGCACCTACTTTATTCACATGCATAGTTTTCAGGGTTGCTTCTGTTCTTTTTGTAAGAAGAAAAAAAAAAAAATCTTCACTGCTCTTCCTTTTTTGTATCCAACCTATTTTTTTTCTGCTAACAATAATACATGAAATAACTTTCCGCATCTTGTTAACATTTCCTGGTGGTGAAAAGCTAACACTTGTCCAAATGGCCGTTGTGCAGGCAAGTGACAAAGATGAAGAGACACCTCCAGAAGAAAAAAAACCAAACTAGCTACCATTTAAGGTTGCAAAAAGAAAGCCTCTTCCTAAGTAACGGGGTAAGATTTTTATCACGAAGCTATAAAAAGTCATACTACTACAGTTATTACCAGCTTATTTTATCAATAGGCTTTGCCTGTTTGTGCAAAGCCTGACAGAAAGAAAGGCAAGAAAGCAAAGGCAATTGTTTTCATGTAAACAAGTTTAAAAAACCAAAAAACTTACTGAAGTGTAGTGTTAAAAACTCTGCGGACAGATGCCAACAGTAACTCTGGTGAGACCTGAGCAAGTCTGTCCAGCAACAGTTTCAACTGTTTTCTGTACTCCACAAACATTGCTTCATCTTCACCCTACAAAACATTCACATCAATGAAACACATTTTCATCCTTAAATACATCCAGAATCATTTTAGGCAGTTGAACCCCAAACAAAAATATGTATATAAAAGAATAATACATCATGTTTGGAAAATTCAATAATACCCTCGCAGTGTAGCAGCTAGCTCCTTTATTGCCTGGTTGCAATATGTTGGGATCCATCACAATGAGTCCAGAAACACTGTAAAAAGGCTTTCCAAGCTGAAAACTAACCAGAAGTATGAGAGTAGCTCCAAAAGTAATGCCTCCTATTTTATTATGCGGCCCACGACATCAGAGGCGGATGTTGGTAGTACAGCAGTAGAGGTTGAACCTTCCCACCAATATCCATTTCATGTTCTTGCCCTGTGACAAATGGCAGCAGAGGGGCAGGCTGACACAATGGTATCAGACATGGAAGTGCGTAGGAAGCAAAGCTGTGCCACTGAATTCCTCCATGCATAAAAAAAATGGCATGCATAGGCATTCAGTGATGCTTGCTGAACGTTTATGGAGACCAAAGAGTGGATGCGAGCACAGTGAGGCAAGGGGTGGTGTGTTTCAGCAGTGGTGACAGTGAAATGAAAGACAAGCCACATTCTGGTCAGCTATGAAGATTCTGATGAGAGGAGCATGCAGGCTCTTGTTCATTGCTGGTGAAGACGCAGAGCTAATGGTGGTGACTGTGTAAAAATAGTGTTTTGTAGCTGAGAATTTGCTCTATCAAATAACATTATTGTGCTCTTTGTATCTGTTGTAGTTTCCATAGAAATAAGTAGAAGGCATTACTTTTGGAGTGGACTATGAATAAGAAAGAGAATGCGCTTAGAAAAGCCTTTTTGATTCAGTTCTTGAAAATTGACTCATTCCTCATGAAGATGTTGCTTCTAAGCATCTAGCTGATTTTTAAAATTCATCTGACAGAAGCATTTAACACGTACTACGTATAGTCCAAGTTCACCTCTAAGACCACAGCTCTCCGAATAGCCCAGAGCAGAATTGCCTAACACATTCAACCATTACAGCTGGCGGGCAGAGATGCAAGAGGAAGAAAGAAATCAAAGACCATCCTCCTCTTTTAGCTTATTTTTGCAGAAGTTTGACCTCTTCCATCTAAAATAGGTCAAGCAGTATTTCTTAAATGTTTCTCAGATTACGTTTCAGAAATGTTTTTGCATGACAGCAGAAATATGCAAACTCACACTGAATAAGTCAGCTCAACAGCTATGCTTAGCTAACAGCACAGTCATATCTGCCTAGAAACAGCTCTGTGCAAATGCAGACAGAGTTATTCTGTTAACTAAACTGCTTGTATATCCTTTTCCTATGTCGCTTTGTCCTATGAAGACATGCCCTCAGGTTTAAATAAAACAAAAGCTTTCCACACAGGAAATATTTCAGTCTACAGACAGTAGCTCCCAACATTCAAATCCTTATCCTAAGAAAAATATGAATTTTTAAAGCGTGAGAAAGTTTTACAATGTGCAATTCAAGTTGCACTTACAATGTGCAATTCAAGTTGCACTTACAATGTGCAATTCAAGTTGCATTTGTCTATTTATTCATACAGTACCTCATTTTCAAAATTATATTCTTCATCGTATGTCAACTTCTTCATAACAGCCAACATGATTGCCTAAGATAAACAGAACTGTAAGTGTAGAAGCAGACAAGCAATAAGAAGCAACTGTCAAAATCCCTCAGAAAAGGAAACATTACGGCAAACGTTAAAATATTCGTAAACATTTAAATCCCATTTTCAGAAGTTTTGAAGAATTAACAGTGCATATTGAAACTATATCTATCCAAACTATACACATGCAATTCCAGATATACAGCACTAATGACTTTGAGCCCTCCATCTAGCAGTATTATCTGGCTTTACTTCCTGCTTCTAACCTGTGCTGTTCAGTTCACACTAAAAGGAACAGTTAAAGATGACGGCACAAGGCAGAGGAAGCTAAACAGGTTGTTTGAGATTATATTTCATAGAGGTAGGTCAGCTTACCCATAAAATTATTTCTCTAGTAGCTCAGCATCTTCAAAGTGGTTGTGGGTTTTGAGTTTTTTTTTTCTTTTTTCCCAGTTTAGCTAGCTAAACTGGCTCAGCAAAAGATGTTTCCAAACATTTTCTTTTTATGAATTGAATGAAAGAAGAAAGGTTTGTATGACTGTTTCTCAGTCAAAAAGAAATCCTCAAGATGTGCCCAGTAAAGTTAAGAAATAATTATAATAGGAAGTTCAGTAGTAAAGCAAGCTCAACACAGTCAGAGATTTCTATTTCTAGATAGCAATACATTCAAATTTTAAGTGTCTTAAGTGTGCTGCGCTAGTAATTTGATTTGAACAGAAGATACAAAGTTTACTACTTCCAAAACCGGACACAAACATATTTAATTATCTTAATGCTTAATGCATAAAATTAAGCTTATAAACTTAAGCTTAATGCATAGCTTCATATAATACTTAGCATGTAGCTGCTCATCTTAAGTGTCACGTTTGAGCAGCAGCTTCTTTTCTAAGTTTTACTTATGTTCATTTTATGACAACCCTTCCCAATATTCCTTCCAAGTCTTTGGAATTAGGGAAGGTGTTAATAAAAATGCAAAGCTTCAGGAGATAACATCTTCTGTCTTGGTTAAAGTATGTTCAGCAAAATGAAAAGTTCTGATAAAATGTCAATAAGAATCCTTAGCAAAAACAAAGTTAATACTTACTTCTACATTAGCTTTTTGTTGGTCTGAAAGTGCAGAAAGCTATAAAAGAAATTTCAAGTGTTATTACTTGTATAATAACTTCTTTCTTACTGTCTAATAGCAATAAAAAGGTTTACTTTTTAACAGCCATATGAAGCAAGCCTCTTTTCCACTTAATGCAGGATTTAACTCAGTTTCTACAGATTTCTCAACAAAACCCTATGAGCAGTACACCCACAGACAGTGAAAATACCGAATACTAATTAGTCAAAAGACTATTTTGGAAGGCAGCTTACACAAAGTATTAGCTTTATATATTACCACAAAACAAAGCAAATAATATATCAAAAAATGTTAAACTGAAGTCAGACATACTTACCTGTTTCAAGATGTGAAGGTAGTCATAACAAAAGCCAATGATATTAGACGAGATGTCATCATCTTCATGAATTAGCAGTTGCAACATTAGGGACACTTTTGCTTCAATTGCTTGCAGAGCATCTTGAGCACTCTTCATATCACCACTTTTTATCAGTTTAGTCCAACTAGCTATTAATGCTTGACCCATCCCATTGACCAGCTTAGAAAATCTGGCCAGAAAATCCACGTCATCTTCCTGTAAGAAAACATACCTGATTAAAAACACCACCAGAACTCAGGTCTACACAGCATGAACTTACAGATGGTGTTACTCATGCTTAGTATACAGTAGAAGTAATACCAACATTTGTCTCCTAGATGGAAAGTACAATTATCTTTTTTTGTTGTTGTTCCCCAGAGATCAGAGAAAGAAAAAGCGAAGCTATGCTAGGGAGCTGGCATTATGCATTCTCCATTATGCAACAGCAGCTTGTTCCATGTTCCATCTCTGCAGATTAGCATTTTATGGGACAAGTTTAAAATATTAGCAACTTCACCAGTACTGCCTGTAAAAGTGAGTGATCATTCGATATTTATGGCTTGCCTTCACAAAAATGCATTGATGAGAATGGGGAAATACTGCTAGACCAGTCATCTCAAAAAATGGTTTGCTCTCTGTCAGAACCATACTAAAGCAGAGGAATAACAAGTCTCTTAGAGACTGCGATAAGATTTTTAGAGAAACAACTCCTGAATTGATGATTACACACCTCTGGCCTCCCAGTAGGAACATACATTTGATGACGACTTCACAATAAAGAGATAACTGCCTTGCAATCCAAGAACTACAGCTTCATAAGGACTAGGTTCCTCTTCCTTCACAGCACATAGCAAACTGCTCTTCCTTAAGCACTGCTACTGCACAGGGAACGTGCGTTTAGTTAGTAGGTATATTTTTCCAGCTCCCAGATAAGCATTTCAAGACTTGTGTTTGCTGCTGCAGGCAAGCATAACAATATATGTGACCTTAAGAAAGCACGTCTCCTGTCTCACCCTAAAAAACTCTCTCTTGGCTAAAATACTTTGGCTACAATACCTGTTGCAGAGTAATTCCAAAAGAAGGATACATGGGAACAAAACAGCATAAATGGTATGTAAAACACACTTCAGGAGTTCCAGAATACCCTCATGCTGAAGACACACAAAATGCAATAATTTGTGGTTTAAACAGAATCATAGAATCATAGAATTAGCTAGGTTGGAAAAGACCTACAAGATCATCCAGTCCAACCATCCACCTACCACCAATAACCCCACTAAACCATGTCCCTCAACACCATATCTAAATGTTTCTTGAACACCTCCAGGGACGGCGACTCAACCACCTCCCTGGGCAGCCCATTCCAGTGCCTGACCACTCTTTCAGAAATGAGTATTAACAACCACCTGTTAATATGAGTACGAGAAAAGTGCAAGTGTTTAACACTGATGGAGAAGCACAGCTAATTCTCCCTATATCTGTGGACTTTTTTTCACAGTTTCTGTAATCTGCTTGTTTAAGAACTGTTTGAAACCTATGACTCATTGCTATTGTAAAATCAATTTACAAACCTGATCAATACTGAAGAGGCCAGCAGACTGTAACACTTGACATAACGATTCCACCAATTTTGTTTTATCAATTGGGTCCATTCCCTTATTTACAATTTCAAACAAACAATCACAGGCTTCTTCCCGGAGAACTTCCACAGACATGTGACCTAGCAGCATATTTATAAACCTTTGGAAAAAAAGAAATTCATACTTAAAAGCATCAGCCAGAAGCTTTGTATTATTTATGTGCAAAATTAAAAATGCCTTATAAAAAAAGAAATCATTATAAAGTCTGTTGTACTGACTAGATCCAGGATGTGGTACATTTTAAGGTGAATACAGCAAACTGTACAGCGTCTATTTTGGTCATTATATCAGCTTGCTTGCAAATTCAATTACTCTATTAAAACAAAAGTCTCAAATATTGATATGTAATTAAAGTCTCTAATCTAAGAGAAGTTTTCATGTAGTTTTGCGGAAATACAGGCAGCACACTATCAAGCTGTTGTTGCCTCCTCTCCCACCCAAATATTCCACCAAAAAACCCGTACCTTTCATTGGCTATCAGGCTCAAATCTATCCAGGATACATAAGCTCCAACAACTTCAAGGCACTGACATGTCAACTCCGAGTTATTGTACTGATAGTTTTGTAAGATTTGGTACCACGATTCCACCAAACTTGGAATGCACTGTTCCCTCATGGTATCTTTTAATAAAGTGTTCCTACGAGCCTCCTATCAACACAACAAAAACAATAAATCAATCTTGTCATTCACTAGTAGCATTTTTTTCAAGCTAGTAGCATTTTTATATCCACTACCAGAAACGACTTGTCCTAACAAGATAAACAACTCAAATCAAAAACCCAGAAAGAGCATCTTTATTTTCTTGCAAGAAAGATAAAAAAAAAGAGTACCATAGCTTTTCCTCCTTTCTTCCTACCATGATGCCCAAACACTGAAGAAAGGCAGGCAAGGGAGAAAAAAGTTCTCTACATAATTAAATGGATTTTTGATGTTAGGACTCCTTCAAACATGCACTAGAAGATATTACCATTGTGAAATGAGTCGGTCTAACATTAAGTCAGCTAACTCAGCCCATTAGTTTTTGTTTGCTAGCTCTTCAAGCAAAAAAATGCATTAACTGATAAGTATGAAAGCATAAAAAGCATTAAACAACATACATACAGCCTTTGGATCTAAATCCTCTAATGACTCTAAGGCACAGTTGCCATAGGAAAAAAAAAAACAATAACCCCTCTGCAAATCTTCTACTGTAATTGAAATAGAGAATTTTTTGGAACTTTAAGACAAATATTAATGCAAAATAATAACTTGCCTCCGATGTATGAACAACATCCCGGTCTACCAGCTCAGCATCAACAGCCATCAGGATTCTGAGGTACATATCTACGCCTCGTGGATTAAGGTCAACTACCGATAGAATATCAAAGAAAAACTTGGGCCATTTTGTGAGATATTCAGTAACAAAAAGCAATGCAAAGACTTGCGCTGCTTTGTTGCGAATAAAAGTCTTCTCAGGCTGGGGATTCAGCATCTGGTAGAAACAAGATATTATATTTGTTTATTCCTAAGTAGAGGAAAATCATATATGCTTGTTGATCTCTGCAGTACTTAGCGTAGTACCTCTCCTCTCCCTTACTGGCTGAGACTAATGAAAAGCTTTACCTTTCCAATGATTTTGAAGAAAACTTAGCTAAACTGTAACAAAGCAGGGAAAACATTCTTTCTGGGTCTTAAGTCTTAAGTCTTTCATTCAATACAAAAATATTAACTGTGCTATTCAAAAACTAAAATAAAATTTCTTAATTTGTTATTTGAAGTAAACAAGAACTTCTAGAGAAAAAAAATTATGGTCGTCATGTAGCTAGTTTTACCTAAGTTAGATGCTAGTAAGAATAGTAAGAAGTTCTTCTAGATCTCATCTCTTTAGGGAAAAATGGAAATCTGTCTCTATCAATCCTTCTCTCTCCCTCCCTCATCTTCTACATAAATTCATCTGAAATGGGACATCAGGAAAAATTAAAAACAGTGTAATCCATTTCACAACAATCTGCTCTTTTTCAACTTGTAACATATTCTATTTATTAATTTTCAACCTTCTACAAACAAAGCAAGTATCCTAACTGGCAGTACAGGATTTGAATGATAGCTAGATCATGGCGGGAAGAGGCAAAGACTTGCATCGGTTCACTTGATGGTTCTGGATATTGCAAACTCTTGGGTCCAACTTTTACTACAAGTTCAGCTACAGTAACTGCAAGGTACTGTAGCCAATACACCACCATAACCTTACCAGAGGGGTGATTTAAATAATCTTTTCCATTCATACACAAATACCAGCCACTATTGGCAGATATTGCTAAGTAAACTGGATTTAGGCCAGGAGGGTCTTAAAAACAGAATTACCACTCCTATTCTAGGCACTCAAGAACAGCAGGAATCTAGATTATATTTCTCTAAAGGAAAACTTTTAATGCTTCTTATTTCATGTGCAACTGATTAAACCACAATCATTATCTGATGTAAGAGTTTTATATTTAGTATTAATTTCAAGCACAGACTTTCTTATAACAAACAATTTAAAGGATTTCTAATAACGATTAGCATGCTACAAGTTTTTCCACCATCAGATAATGCACATCTTCGGGAAACCATCTTTAAACTCAAATGACAGATTAAATATTTAGCCTGCACTCAATGCATTATGTCAGCCTGCCATGCAAAACCACTGTAAAGATACTTACCTGGGCTTGCAGCCATGTTATGAGCGTTTCCCTAATTAACTGCTGCTGGACTTCAGTAAGCTCAGAGTATCTGAAACAAAGCATAATGACATCAAAATATGACTGCTTCTTGACAAGAGCAGCATTCAGTAAAGTAAAAACTCATTTAACAGCAACGTTGCACATTAGTGTCAATGGAAGGTTCCTACAAAAAGGAATTTACATAGCTGTTTGCACGCTAAAATTCTGAAGAAAAAAAAAAAAGATGTATAAAAATGATGGAAAACATTTTGCCCATACTAATGAATTACATTTCCAGGCACTGGTGCCTGCTCTAAGTAGCCTGAAGTTTCGAGGGAAGGCTGCCCTGCTATAAGGACAGGACTTACTTAAGACCACATTAACACACATTTGACCATAAACTATGGGGAGAAGGATGTACATTTGTATATGCTAAACTCTGAGTACTACTCTCTTTGAAGATCACAAGGAAACTCCACTGATCTGACCCTACAGTGCATTTACTATCAAACGTATGTCAAAACAAGAAAAACAAAGCAAACAAGGAATTCTACTTTACATGATACATACAAAAGCCTTGGCAGAATTTTATGTTTTAACCAGCTCAACTCAAATACTGCCCACACATATTCCATCTGAGGACTAGAAAAGTTGAGAAGAAACTTCCTGCAACTACTTCTCCAAGGTGCTATAGCCCTGGTACAACCCCTGAAATGAACAACTATTGAATGTGATTTCAATGTTCCTGTTACTTAATAAATAAGTACAAGAAAAAAAAAGCAATCCCACCAAAAACAGAGCAAAAAATGTGAAGCAGAAAAACAAGAGAAAACTTACTGTAAGAAGCAGATGACAGAAATGGAACACGGAGACAAAGGAGAACAGCAATGTAAAACTGAATAAACACGATCTCAAAAAGCTAAGCCTTGAATTTTTGCTCAGGTATGGATTTGTGAACCACAGCTGCAAAATACATCTTATTCCTATCTACAGCCTGGTGCAAACATTCAGTGTACTGCAACCAGTTGTAACGATATTCCAAGAGGCAGACACCTCTGCCATGATGTTCAAGCTCACACCAAAGGAGTCCAAACTGTGGAACAAATACATTTCCATGCAATGAAACCTACATTATTTTAAATTATTTTTTCCTAAAATTACGATGCTACAGAAACACTACTCAGTGAAAATACTACTTTATCACAACATCTCTGCCACGCTTATTGCATGAATAGGGCTTTGTCTAAGTCCAGGATGCTGTGCTGAGCAAGGCTGCTATGTGCAGGACACACTCTTCTCTAAAAATCAGTGGAGTGTAGAGTAAGGCTTGAAGGAAAGTGCTAAGTTTCATTCCATACTTGGTGACCAGGTCTGTGTTGCACCATGCACAGCTGTTAGGACTAGCTAAGTAAAGCATACTGCTCAAACACCAGCTACTCCTCTTCCAGGAAAAGCAGAAGGAATAAAAGAAAGTCCCAAGGACTCAGTTAAAGCTCATCAACAACACTGAGGTAACGGTTTGCAGAATAAGGGTTCTAAGAACTTTTATTCAGGAATTTTATTTGCAAGCAGGATAAAAAGGGAAAAATCAACGTAGATTTACAAGGTTGGTATCAAGAAAGATTACTAACTTGAATTTAACTTGATGTTCCAGAACTTGAAAGCAAAAGAACTTGATGTGATCATCGCTAGAAAAGAAAAGAAAATTCTATTAGAGGTAGCAGTACGGTACACTTCCCTGTCATGAAAAAAAAATCCTCAGATATTACAACCAGGCATTGCCTTTGGCAAATAAAGAATTACTGCACACTAGAAAAGAGTGCTAAGCAAAAATGGCAAATACTCTTAGCAATTCACTTGATAAAAGTGAGCAATTAATGCTGATATTCCCTCTTATAACATTTTTTCTGTATCTGCCAGTTTATTATACACTGAGTTTGGTTCTGAGCGTACAAAACTACCATATCTATTCTATTATGTCTTTAAAAAGAATCTAAAAATTGTGTATCTTGGTAAAATGTTGTTTTTCAAATTTCATAGTTTTGTTAATCACCACACACTATGCAGTGGAATCAGAGAAGCTTTGATAAATCATTTGCCAAAGAGAAAAGTATTCACCATAAATCACTGTTGTTATTTGATAGATACACACTCCTGAATTTCCTTCCAACTTGCACTATTCTACAATACAGCAACAACCTATTATTTGAGATGTGAATATACAACTTTGAGCAAAAATAATGTTGACTACATGATCTTTGCATACAAAACAATGGGATAGCTTACTTTGTAGGAGAATGGGGAGTGAGGAACTATTTCTGAGCTTACTGCATATAAAGTCTATATTACTAATGAAAACAAGCAATGATTCTTATTTACATTACCTGTATATACTCTGAGCTAATGCTTCTGCGCAGACTTGCCAAGCATCCTGGGATATCTTCAGCTGCTCAAAGTAGGCTAGCGCCTGTAAGCATCCAATTAAGTTTCATGTGATAAAGGACCGACACAGAAAATACCAACGAAACAAAACCCAAAGCACACAGCAAAACATCTTATTCACACTTGGATACACCGCTTCTTCAAAAAACACAGTATTCGGAAACGTCCAAGTTTTTATTTGGCTCCCTCATTAACATGATGCAAGTGTTTCTCCAAATCCAAGCGCTACAGGTACTCAATTCCACTTAACATTTTGTTACTTGAATATTAAAAGGTCAGAATCACATAACTAGTGGAGCTGGAAGTGAATTCTGGTGATAGCCCAGTTCAAACTGCCTGCTCAAAGCAGGGTCAGCTAAGGGAATTTGTTCAGGGCCCTGTTCACTTGGGTGTTGAATACAACTTCCAAGGGTGGAAATTCAAGTCCAAGTTATAAACTCCCTCCACAAATTCGAAAGAGCAAGGGACTTAGACTTTTTCACTGAAAACAACTCGTTTCTGTTGCAGCACTTTGCTTGTATTCTACATTCCACAAAATGTTCAAACACAATCTTTCATTGATCAGCTGACAATCGTCTGTTTATGAATCCATTACAGACTGGTAAGAAATGTATACTTCAGCCAAATTTTAGATACCAAAGCTGCTTATCAGCTCTTCTAAGCCTCTTCTGAAAACAGTTAACTTGACATAACTGCTTTAAAATTTAGTGTGGTGCATTATACAAAACAGTAAAACAATTCTTGAAACTCAGATTAGATTGATGTCATTTTAAGACTATAAAGACTTTTAATTCAAGAGGTTTTTTTAATTATCATGATTGTTTACATTCACCAAAGTAATTATTCAGAGTTGAATTAAGCCCTTAAAACAAGAAATCACTGTAGCTTGCACTAACTTCCTTACAGTGAACAGTTTAATTAGCTAAGGTTTGATTTTTAATAAAGTCAAGCAGGATAATGTCATTTCTTGCATGAGGAGTAAAAACTTAGTCACCTTTCATCATAAAGTATTTCAAAGGTATGCAGATTGCATGGTTAAAAGGTCTATAAATCTGTGAGCTTCGAATGTACAGTGACATCTTCTTGACAAAACATTACAGTTTAGCCATACTCATCTTTTCAAGGACAAGCATCCCCAACAAACATATTTAACAGGCTGCTTAGCAACGCCAGGATGCATCAAATTACATTTTTAACTTCCTTATACACTCCAGGGCTTGTTTTATGAACGCCCAAAGAAGATGCTTGTATCCTCATTTCTGAAAGGTTTCACATTCCATTAATCTGATCTGATGAATCAATCTGATAAGTAAGCAGTAAGCATTCACTCATTAAATAGTTATAAGAGTAGTAATGCCTTTCCATGCGAGCATCTCTCATATCATTTAAGTCCCTACTTACCATGACTTTAAATTACCCTAAGCTTTACCGCTGTTTAAAAACTTGTGTTCCATTAAAAGGCTCTAAAGGCAGGTAATCCATTCAAAATAAAAACAACAAAGCAAAATAAACAGACAAAAAAAATCAGCCTGCTCCCCACCCCCTAACAGCCACCTAAAAATTAAAGGGAAATCACGAGCAACTCGGCATTTCCAATGGCTGATTTCCATCCTACAGGAACCGGCTTAAGGAGCTGAACAAGGACTAGAATTGAAAGGAGTGGAAAAGTCAGAGCCCAGAGAAACAAATTCTATACAAGTTAACCATAGATTCAATGAACTGGTAACATCTCTTTCATCTTAGATACATGCTTGCAACATGACAGCTGGTACCTGCCACCACAAACTCTTCGCAAGGGATTTCCAGATAACAATCAAGAAAGCAATTACTAGGCTTTTTCACTGAAGCAGCACCCCAAATTATTAGAGAAATAAGCAAGTTAATTACATACTCTTTGTCTGAAGTCTGCATCAGCATTTGGATTTAGCCCCAAAAGGGCTTGCTCATCCATCTCTATTGCTATACTCTTCGTTTCCTACTCCTGCTAACAGGTTTGCCCACTTCTTCTAGAGTGGAAACTACGATCATCTGAAAATAGAAAAACAAATTTTATTTGCTTAGCACAACAATAGCAATTAAAAGCAGGACAGTGAGAACCACAGAATTTTGCACGCAAATCTCACATTGTAAGTACTGCACCAAAACATGAGTATGCATATTTTTGATACAGATCTCAGAATCCTAAGTCCTTTCATCCACTTTCAATAACAGAGCAGTTGATATATACTGATCTACGGAAAGGTTTGAGCTCAAATTTCAAGCACACCAAGAACGTTTCAATAAGATACGACATAAGCATAGATCAGCTACTTAAATGATGGACAGCAGCTTAGCAAAAATATGCATCTCTATTCTGCTATAAAACCATTTAAAAAGTACTTCCCCTATGGGAACAAAAGCATTACCAGGCCTTTCTTCTAAAGCAAACATCCATTAGAGAAGTATCAGACATTAACCACAAAATACATCACACTGAGCTGTTAACAAAGTTTTCCGTTCCTATAAATGAATGATAATTTACTAGCGATGATTTCTATTTAGAAACATCAGTGTAGAACTAACAAGGAGGCTGGACAAGTGTTCTGAAGATCAGGTGTTTTTACAGGCTGTTCTGCAATTCTCTGGATAAAAAAAAAGTTGATTAAAAAAATCTTCATTAAATACACGGATGCTGTTAAACAGCAAGTGGGGACAAAAATCCACCAGGCCATCAAAGCATGCCCACATGGTAAAAGAGTTGCACAGGCCTGAAGTAAGGCCTTGTTACATAAGCATGTAGGAGGCAGGGGAAAGAAAGCACACAAGAGGAAGAGACAAAACGGAGAGGAACTGCTGTTTCAAACTGCCTACAGGTAGAATTTCCGATTTCTCAGCATTGCGTGCCTGGTGCATGCGCTGCCAGTCACCCTCCCCCACTGGAAGAAAGGTGGCACAGTGACAGCCGAGGAAGCAAGCCCGAAAGGGAAAGCCCAGCAATCAACACGGCATCAGGCAAACATTTCTGTAAAATTCATTACAGAATAATTGTAACTAAACGCGTCACGAAAGGCAGTTCAGTAAGGAAAATTAAGTTCATACAAAATGAAAAAAAAAATAAAGCGAGTTGTGGCAGTACAGGAACCAGAAAGTCTGGAACAAAGCGATGAGTCGTGGCAAAGCAAGCTTTGCACTCTGCCTGACGACACTGAGCCACCCCGCTTGGGGTCAGAACCTCCAGGGATTAAAGCTGCTCTCCCGATGTTTCTCCCTCTGCACCCCCAGCTTGTTTCCTCCATAACCAACATCCAGAGAGGTCAGACAAAGAGAAACCCTGAAAATACTGTAACAATAAAGTGTTTTCTTGTATGGCTTCTTTCACATGGGGTCTGGCCCGCAGTTACATACGTAAAATTGTTTTAACATATGCCAGCCTGTTTTTGGCATATTTGTCCCACTGGTTATCACCAGAATCTCTGCCCCCCAAGTAGTAACCTTCTACACATGGGTGACAAGCCTCGCTATTAAAAGTAACGTGGCTCAGAGATGTGCTTCCTTCACATGTTCAGCTCAAAGCAGAGCCAGCCAGCTCTGCTACCCCTGCACATGCTACATGAGCACATTCAACATTTGATCTTCCCCCATGTAACCTGCACTAAGAGCTTCAGCTTGACTCGCCCTCTAGGAAGGCAATCAGTTATACAAGTTACACAAGAAAAAAGGAATAAACGCGGTCACAGCTCGGGTGGAGGAGGACGGCCCGGTGTAACAGCATTAACGGCCAGAAGCCTGCAGCACTGGAGAGCAGGCAGGGCTGAGCCGTCAGCACGCTGAGAACACACACTACAGGTGATGAGCATCAGAACAATTAGCGATTAAAGCGCCTCATTTACAGCAATAATTTGGGAGTATTTACAAGGTCGTGTAAACAAGGAGAGCCAGAGCCACGCTGTTTTACTTTGACGAGGTTTCTCTCGAAGCCTACGCGCTCCTTTCTGATGCCTGCTCTGTCTGCCGCAAGCCTCGGGCACGCGTAGGACCCGAAGCCCTTACGTCGGCTTAACATATGTACGAGCAGCGCCGCAATTACGGCTGCTCCCACAACTTCTCCGATGGCCTAGAAAGTTCTCCGGGGAGCACGGCGCGGGCCGTGGCGGCGGGCGCTCCGAGCCGGCCGGCGGCTCCCCGTTTCCCAGCCTTCCCCTTTCCTCTGCCGATGCCGCGGGGCCCTGCCACGCAGGGACAGAGCTCCGCGGGACCGGGGACTGCGTCGACCGCCTCGGGAGCCCCGCGGCATGACGGAGCGCTCCCCGCAGCCGGGCCGGCAGACCGACGGAGGCCGCCGCCACCTCATCGGCCACCACGCCGACGCGGCCCCCGCCTGCCAACGGCCGGCGAGCCCGAGCCCCAACCCCGCCCGCCCTCCCGCCGTTACCTTCCCGGTCACTCCTCCATCGCGGCGGTGCCGGCTCCCGCCCCACAGCTCCGATGTCGCCACGAGCATAGGGAGCGGGCCGGGCAGCGCAGGCCGCGCCGCCTCGGCTGGCGGCGGGAGGAGGAGAAGGCGGCCCGGGGGAGGTGGCGCGGCACTAGCGCGTCCGGGAAGCGAAGGGAAGGTGCCCCCGCCCCTCCGCCGCTGCGCGGGACTACAGCTCCCAGCGTGCCCCGCGGTACCTCGGGATGGCCCTGGCGGCCGGCGCGCCCCGCGGCCCCTGGGAGCTGTAGTCCCGCCCCGCCCCCGCTGCGGAGGGCGAACGACGCGCTGCAACGCGCCCGCGGGTGTCTTTCCTAGGAGTCGGGAGCGTGGCTCCGTGCCCCCTCTCTCAACCGGTGGAGGCAGCCCGCGGCCGTACCGCCGCCGCGCTCGGCGTCTGCCTCACCAGCGCCGTTACCGCGGTTACCCCGTTCTGAGTATAACGTGAGAAAGGGCCCCGGGCCGCCTCCCCGCCGCGTACGCGGGAAGCAGCGGCGAGCCCGGAGGCACGGACGCGATCGGGACGGGGCCGCGTTCCTAGGGGCACCGACACGCTATTGAGGGCGGCCCGGCCGCCGCCTAGAGGCCCAGCCCCGCTCAGGGGGCGGCGAGGCCTCCTCCCGCGGCCACGCGGACGCCGCGGCCCGGAAGCCGGAGCCAGCCGTCGCGGGCGCAGACTGACAGCCGCCTCACCCAACCGCGCTGCGCCGCGGGCCAATGGGCGGGCAGGACGGCGGCGGGCGGTGCCGCGGCGGGCGGGTGACGTGAGCGGGCCGCGCGTGCGGCCTTTCCTTTCCTGCGGGCGGCGGCGGCGGCAGCATGAAGGCGTCGGGCACCGTGAGTGAGGGCCGCGGTGCGCTCGGATCGCGGCCGTGTCCCGCGGCCGGCCTGAGGCCGGGCGCTGGGAGTGCGGCGGCGAGGGCTCGCGGCCCTCGAGAGCGGTCTCCGCGCGCCAGGGCCGCCCGGCTCGGCTACGCGCGGAGGCGAGCGGCCAATATGGCGGCGGTGCTCCCCCACGGCGCGTGAGGAGGCCGCGCCACAGAGGAGCGGGCTCCGCCATCGGCCGGGCCGGCGGGCGGCGCTGCCGGGCTCCCGGAGATCGGCTTCTCCTCGGGCGCTGGGAGGTCCGGCTCGGTGCGGCTCCTCGCCGAGACGCCCGCCCCGCGGCCGGGCTGCCGGGGGTTCGCTCCTCAGCCGCTGCGCCGCGACTCACACTGCTGTCTTTCGTCTCTCTCCAGCTGCGGGAGTACAAGGTGGTCGGGCGCTGTCTGCCCACGCCGAAATGCAGGACTCCTCCGCTCTACCGGATGCGGATCTTCGCTCCGAACCACGTTGTCGCCAAGTCCCGGTTCTGGTACTTCGTGTCTCAGTTGAAGAAAATGAAAAAATCTTCTGGAGAGATTGTGTACTGTGGCCAGGTGGGGGATGGCAAACCCGATAATTTGGGTGGTTTTGAACGAATTCCTGCTGGTATACGTAGGATAAAGTTACTTGAAGTACTGCCACTAGGAGTGAAGTTAAGCTTAACATTCCATTGCTGTCGAGTTGATCAACACATTCCGCTTTTCACAGTGGCAGTATATGCCCAAGGAGCTTAGAAAACAACAAACAGATTAAAAAAAAAAAACAACTTTCTGGAGCTATGATGACTTAAGTCACTGGTGTACTCAGTGCTGTTTTCTGGGTCTTACACTCATTTCGTTGGGCTTATGCCTCTTAAGAGTTATGTAGGCCTTCATAATCCTTGGAAAATATATACTTACGTATCTTATTACTTATAAGTTGTCCTTTTCTATTTATTTACATAGGGATGTAAAGCTAAATTTGAGTATTTTCACCGAGAATTATCAGTTTGAATGCAGCTATGTTGGTGTGTGGGAGGGGAGAGACAATTTTTTTTTTTTTAGTGCAGTAAAACTTTCCACAGTGCTTTTGTTAGCGCTTCAGTGTAGTTAACCTGCTGAAATACTGATGATGTATTTAACTTCTTTTGTCCCCTTGTCTAATTCCAGGTGTATGAGAAGACCCCTCTGCGGGTAAAAAATTTTGGTATTTGGCTGCGCTACGATTCTCGTAGTGGAACTCACAACATGTACAGAGAGTACAGGGACTTGACCACTGCTGGTGCTGTCACTCAGTGCTGTAAGTTTGTATAAGTGTTTGAGATAGAACCTGTATGTAAGCTTAAGCTTGAATCTCAAACTGTGCGTAAAGTCTAGGTACGAATGCTGTCTTAAGCCATGAGGAAAAAAAAATCAAACTCTAGGAAACTAAATCAGGAAGTTGCTGGAGAAGTCTGTAGATGTGATCTCGCACTCATAATATGCTTTCTCTAGATGGAAATATTTCCACTTGATCAGTATATGACTTTGAGTAGTTGTGGTAATGAGTTCTGCTATATAGGCCGAGTTTCATAGCCTTAAAGGTGCTCTAGGTGTTTATTGTACTATATATAATGTTTCAGAATCTCCTTGTTGAGGGAATATTTCAGATTACATCATCTCAATTCCTGTTATGTAAAGTACTCGAGGGGTAGGCTGTTTGTATAGTTGATTCTGTTGATAGTTGAATCAAATGGTACAGAATGCACACAAAAACCCAAAGAATGTTGTTCATCGTAATGATGTTCTTGTCATGTGTGCAAATATTATATGTATCTTGTCGCCTTTCAAGAGCTGAAGTGCTCTTGGAAGTGAAACTTGAGGTTCTACATTAACTTAACAGGATATTTCCTGTTAATTAATGTACTGGAAGACTGCTTAAGTGATCTGAGAAGTTTGTCATAACACAATGACTTGGAGCTTTTTGTAGGTTAAGTTCTAAATAGGTATGTTGCATCTTCATCTGGAGAGCTGTAAGCCCAGTATTTTGGCATATCTTGTGAAGTTAACTATGGATGTGATTTAAAGGCAGTGTGTGTCTACTGTAGGGTGTTTTCAGATAGTCTGTATATGGACAGATTGCTCCTGTAAGCCTGTTTATGTGGGCTAAGTATCAGTTCCTGTCTGTATCATTTAGGAATTTTAAGAAACATTTTTCCATTAATAAAATTTCAGTGTTGATTCCGAATCAGCCTGCTTGTTTTAAGAAATAAACAAATAAATCCCATCTAGATTATTTCAGTAAGTGCGTATCTTGAAATCAGGCAAGAATAAGACTGCATTCTTTTGGAGAAGTTGAGTTTTGAGTTCTCTCGTTGCAGACCGTGATATGGGAGCCCGTCACCGTGCCCGTGCTCACTCCATTCAGATAATGAAAGTGGAGCAGATTGCTGCTAGCAAGTGCCGTAGGCCAGCGGTCAAGCAGTTCCACGTAAGTCAAGTGCGGTGCCTGCTGGGTCCCAGGCTGACAGGAGGCTGGAGGGAGGGAGATTATATTACAGGAAACGTGCCTTTAATGGACATCTTGTTCAAAAAGAATCACAAACCTAGTGCATCTTTTCGGTCTTGCAAAGTGGATAGGAGTAGTGGTCTAATATCTCAACACAAATATTTTTCTTGCAGGATTCTAAAATCAAGTTCCCTCTGCCGCACAGAGTTCTGCGTCGTCAGCACAAACCACGTTTCACCACCAAGAGACCAAATACATTCTTCTAAGTACAAAAATGTGCTGTCAACTCAGTGTAATAAAGGTCTGTCTGAACCTTTCACTCCTGGTTTTCTTTGTAAACTCTGTCTCCGTTACCCATTAGGAACAGGAAGCTCCTGTTCCTATCTGATTTTCTGCATGTTATCTGCAGCCCAGTTGCAGAGTGTAGGAAAAATGCCAGCCAGAGGAGGTTGGGAATGTTGCTGTTCTGGGACAGCGAGAGGAGCTCTGCAGCTCAATCCAGAGAGAAGTACCTACTAATTTCAGTAGAAGGAGGTGGGGGGATGGAGGTCTGATGTTCCCCAGGAGCTGGAACAGCCAAGGTTGCCGCAGCAGCCCCCTTTCCATGGCCTCGGATGTCACAGCTCTGCTTTGTGCCGTGCTTGTTCTTCCATGCTCAGTCTGTTCGTGGAGTCGATCTGTCTGAAGCTTAAATTAATTCTCCTTTTCAATCGGTTGAGCAACTCCCAATCCCTAAAATGGCTGCAGCAATGTCAGACTGCAGGGCTAGGATGCTGTGTGTCTGTACGAGGTGGAGGGTCGTGCAGGACTGGTGCATAAGGACCAAGCTAACGTGTCCCGGAAGCCCTGGTATTTGGGTGCTTAATGGAAAGAACAGTGTAGCGTGGAAGTGGGCTGCGGACTTAAGTTTCAGAGAAAAGAACTAGAATGGAGATCCCGTGCTCTGTGCGCTCCTAGTTTCCTTGCGCAGCGTGCCGCCGAAGATCGGTGACGCCGAGCACCACCGCCCGCTCCCGGCATGCTCCGCGCCGCGTGGGCCCTAGCACCTCACGTGACCGCGAGTCTCCCGCGTCACGTGACGGGGACTTCCGGGGGCGGGGGCGCGAGCTGGTCTCCTCGTTCGGCTGGGAGCGGAACCCGGAAGCGGCGGCGGGATGGGGGAGTCGATCCCCCTGGGCGCGCCCGTGCCGGTGGAGCAGGCGGTGCTAGAGACTTTCTTCTCCCACCTGGGCATCTTCTCGTACGATAAGGCCAAGGACAACGTGGAGAAGGAACGTGAGGCCAACAAGAGCGCGGGGGCCAGCTGGCTGGCCCTGCTGGCGGGGCTGGCGCACCTGGCCGCCGCCGAGAAGGCCTACCACAGCATGACCTTCCTGGGCCAGAAGCTAGGTACCGCTGCCCTCGGGCCCCGCCGCGGTCCGAGCGGGCCGCCGGGTTGCTCCGGGTCACGCTGTCGGGGGAAAGCGGGCGGGCCTGCGGCAGGTGTCGCCGCACCGGGAAGCGCGGGAGCGCGCGCGTGGAACGCGAGCGCTGCGTCCGCGCCGTCCGTGCGCTCTGACGTTCGCGTTACCCCGAGGGATGCGATGGGAGCGCAGGTGCCACGCGGCTGGCTCAGCCGCTCCTCCCGGCTCTGCGCCGGGGAGTAAGCAGCCTGGTTGCTGTTCCCGAGCTGTAGCCAGCTCTGTTTTTGCGCGGGGATGCTTTGGCTGCGATTCTGGCAGAGGTGAATTCAGTGGGGTCGCTGAAGCTTCTTTCATGTGGTAGCTCCAGGCCCTAAAACTAGAACAGCATGTGTGTCAGTACACGTGTAAGTAGCTGGGGCTGGAGACTGCCTCCTAAAAATATGTAGATGCTGCAAAATCTCAGGAAGCTTTGGCCACAATCTTAGCTGCTATTAATAATAATAAGCTAATAGCTTAGCTGCTATTCTCAGTCCTATGATCTGTGAATACAAAAAACTGAAACACAGGACAAGCCGTCGTGCTGCCCTCTGAGCAGAGCTGCTTGTTTTCTTTTTAAACTGGAGATGGGCATGGAAATTGAGTCAAGGGATGTGAGTCTGCCATATAAAGCAGTAAAGTAGCAAGAAAACTTTGCTGTGGTGTTTATGTTGAAGTGGTGACTTTGAACTATTTTATTACAGAGGGAAAAAAGCTACCTGTAAGGCAGACTTTAAAAAGTGCTTTTGGTTCTTGCAGAAAGAACAAAATTGGCAGTGTAAGGGACATAGTTATATTTATTTGCATACTTCATGAACAGCAGCAGTAGGTGACTGTTCCCCTGCCATGACCTGAGGACAACTCTTGTCTCGGAGCTATTTTTCCATGATAACCAATTCTCTGCTTTTCTGCTACAAACTGCTAATGAAACTTTCGAACATTATGTGTGTAAAATAGATGTGAGAAGGACTATATGCCGCTACGAAAGTTACAAGCAGCTTCAAAGTGGTACCTGAAGTCTCTTTAAAAGAAGTTCTGCAGGTTCATTCTTTGTGATTCTTGCTCTGCTGCAGCTCAGGAGTGCCACAGCAGCACATAAAGCTATCTGGAAATGGAAATAATGAAATAAGACTAGTACATTTGTACAGTCTTTTGGTAACATCAAAGTGGAATATCTTTTGTCCGTATCCCTGATGGTGGTGCGGTTGGAACCAGCTGATCTTTAAGGTCCCTTCCAACCCAAACCTTTTCACGATGACTTTTTTTTTTTTTAATTTTAAAGTCATCATAATATCAAGCAAGTAGAGGGAATCGTTGACTTTTTTTTTTTTTTTTTTCAGTTTTAGTTATGGATTAACCTGCACCGTGGTCCCACTGAGATAAATGGGTTGTTTTCCCTTTGAATTCTGTTTTTTGTTAAGATAGTGTGGGGACTGGAAACATTTGGTTTGTACACACAGATATCACATGGGTCCCATGTAAAGGTTGCTTTGCAAGCCTGAGTGTTCCATGTTTGAAGAGGTGTTGTTAACTTTTCATAAAAGTTCTAGAGTTATTAACAGTGGTGGAGCCTATTCAAACCTCATGTTGACTCGTGACTTCTGCAGATAACAGTATTTCTAGGTCACGTATCACAGTAGCAAAGTTAACTAAACCCATGCTGTTAAAAAGCCCGTACCATAGCTAACACAGATGTGAAGGATTTGAAGAAATTCTGCAGCAGTCATTGGCTGCTGAAATATGAATTAGGGCAGGCACAGCTTGCATCAGATTACGTAGTGTGCAGAAGTCTGTGTGTAATTCATACTTGCAAAATAATAGGCTGAAACTTAGTTCTTGAAAAATCCTGTGATCGAATAACCCTTAGGAACACCTGGGGAAAAACAAACATGGTTTTGTTTTCCAGTATTGCTGTCTTCTTTGCTCTCCCTGGAATTTGGTAATACCTCCATATTTATCTGAACAGGTGGTCAGTCATTCTTCAGCCGAAAGGACTCCATCCGAACCATCTACACATCTCTGCATAATGAGCTGAAGAAGGTGGTGGCGACGGGTCGCAATGCTCTAGGAGGAACAGCTCCTCACTTGGAAGAGCTGCTTTCTCACCTGTCTGAACAGCTCTGTTTTTTTGTTCAGGCTCGGATGGAAATTGCTGACTTCTATGAAAAAATGTACACGCTCAGCACCCAAAAGTTCATTAACTCTGAGGAACTGGTAAACATTTTGGAATCCATCTTAAAGAAATATAGCTCAAGGTCAGTGCTTATTTGCTGGCAGTAAGTGCTCGGGTGTATGATCTATAATAAATTATATTAAGGCTGAAAGCCTGAAGATTTTGCTGTCTTTTGATTGCTGAGAAGCACAGCCCCTTGTATGAATTCATGCATGAAGTGAATGTTGGTGAGCAGTGTCCCCCCTTGAGCTGAGGGCTCAAAATAAGACTTCTCAAAAAAAAAAAAAAAACCCAGAAAATTCTATTCATTACATTATAGCAGCCATCTTCCCTATTCCTTAATTCAGATATCTGTGTGCTGATTTGAGTGTTAAACTTAGAATTGAGCAGACATATATTCTAAAGCCATGCGTTAGACTTCACGTGCCTGTATCTGGGCAACTTTCAGATTATTTTCACAATATTATTAGTTTTTAATATAGACTATTATTGTTCTGTTTGATCCTTCTGGAAGGGTTTTATGGTGTTCTATTATCAGTTCTTTTGAGAGCTGCCGGACCTAGCAGAAGGAGCACAAGAGAAGGAGGTGGACTGGATCTGAGTTGTGTTTTTTGTGTCCCCTCTGTGAAGTTAAGATAAAACAGAGAAAAGGTGGGAGGAGAAGGGAAAGCTATGAAATAGGTCTATTAAAGTTCAATTTCATTGAGACTTGTTCTAGTGGTACAATCACTGTAGTGAATAAGATGTGCTTTGGCACTTCTACCTTGTGGATGAAATTTTCATAGCATCTGTTAAACTGAGAGCTGATCTTGTCCTGAATTTTTAGAGAGGGAGATGCTGATAGTTAGAGCATCCTTTGTTGTGAAGGTACAAGATCCTGCTGAATGTTTTTCCTCTTCATTGCTCCTGGCACACCGACTTGAAAATGTGAGACTAGGTTCAATAGTAAATACAGTTAATTGCAATTCTATTGATTAATTTCCCATCACGGTTTTATTGTAAATTAAAAAGGAAAGGAAAAAAGCTCAGTTTGGTTTCCTCATAGCTTCCCTACATGAGCAGTGAATTTTTAATGTAAGATAACTTTATTTAAGCTTAATATCTTAGTACTATTTGCAACTATCAAGACATATCACCACCAGAAGAGATTTAAAATTGAAACAAAACCACTTGAATTTAAAGAGAAATGGTGCTGTAGTAGCTTGTGGGTGAATATAGACTGTAGGTATGCTGTATATTCATTAAAATGTTTGTCCTAGTTATGCTAAAGTCGGAGTTCTTAAATTAACAAGATGATTTTTTGGCTTACACTTCAGCCTGCTTTGACATTGTGTTCTGTCTGTGAATTGATGAGTACTAGCTGATAACTTCAGTGTTGTGTATAGCATTTCTCATGTCTTGAATAACATTGTGTTTTCCAGATTTCATCATCCAATCCTCAGTCCTCTTGAAAGCAGTTTCCAACTGGAAGTAGATGTGCTTGCGCATCTCTTAAAGGCTCAGGCTCAGATCTCAGAGTGGAAATTCCTTCCATCCCTGGTCAACTTGCACAGTGCTCACACAAAGCTACAGACTTGGGGCCAAATCTTTGAAAAGCAACGGGAGACCAAGAAGCATCTGTTTGGGGGGCAGTCTCAGAAAGCTGTACAACCTCCGCACCTCTTCCTCTGGCTGGTGAAACTCAAAAACATTCTCCTTGCCAAGTTTAGCTTTTATTTTCACGAGGCCCTTAGCCGACAAACGACCGCGTCTGAAATGAAAACTCTGACTGCTAAAACAAATCCCGATTACTTTGGGAAAATTTCCAGTTTTATTCGGAAATACGACGCTGTCAATGTTTCCTTAATCTTTGACAATCGTGGATCGGAGAGTTTTCAAGGACACGGTTATCATCATCCCCACTCTTACAGGGAAGCTCCCAAAGGAGTGGATCAGTATCCCGCAGTGGTGTCTCTGCCCAGTGACAGGCCAGTTATGCACTGGCCCAACGTGATCATGATTATGACTGACAGAACCTCTGACCTCAACAGTTTGGAGAAGGTTGTTCACTTCTACGATGACAAAGTCCAAAGCACGTATTTCCTGACTCGCCCCGAACCCCATTTTACCATTGTAGTTATTTTTGAGTCCAAGAAGTCAGAAAGGGATTCTCATTTTATTTCTTTTCTCAATGAAATTTCACATTCCCTTAAGAACTCCAAAGCTTTTGCAAGTTTGAAGCCTGGATCCAAAGGGTAGAATACGTAACACAAGTTGTCGAGGCAGACTGCAAGCCTTGCGGTAACTGCAGTTTCAAGGATTACATAAACTCGCAATTGTCATCATCTAATTAAAAAGGAACCATTATTTTTAATGACATAAGTTCAGTTAAAAAAAAAAAAAGCTGACAGACTCTTGGGGAAAAATATTTTTGGCAGTGTTCAGTGGGATAACTTAACTGGGGTGCTAAACGGCAACAGTGAAAGGGGTTTTTTTGTGTGTGTGTAA
The DNA here is from genome assembly GCF_002078875.1 of Numida meleagris. NCBI lineage: Eukaryota > Metazoa > Chordata > Aves > Galliformes > Numididae > Numida > Numida meleagris. The sequence continues at coordinate 34,011,512 of NC_034409.1, read as the reverse complement.
TTTTCAATTTGCAGTATGATTTATTTTTTCAGTCCACAACTTAGTTGCCTGTATAACAAAAGAATATATGCACTTTATTGTAGTCTGATCTATAGAGTTTACTGAAAATGTGATGAAGGTGGAAGATGTATATTTTCAGAAAACCAAAAAACTGCCTGACAGGAATTACTTCTGGGAACTGTACGCTGATGGAAGGGAATATTGAAATGCGTGAATCTTCGAGAGCACATTTAAAATAAATAAGATACATGAATCACAAAAGAGCTCACTAATTAAAACACTTTTGAAATGGTTTAAAATTATAGTTGAGAACTCATACTGTCTGTTAAGCAACAGTTTATTCTGAACAAGCTGTGAAGCATGAAGCTGCTTCAGAACGCGGACTCAATCAAATAAAGCTGCAGTGTGAGCTGGGAGTAGGCTATTCCCTGCAGTGCTGTGACGTGTGTACGGTACCAGCACTGGCTCCGACTGAGGCTGGAGGAGGTTGAGCAGGTGGTTTAGATGGAATGGCTCCGGGGAAAAGCAGCAAAGCTCTTTCAAATTGTGCTTTTGTCCAGCTACGTTTTTAAAAAGCATGCAGGAGGAACTACCCTTTGTGAGTTATTTTACACTTTGCTGTCAGGGCCAACTTAGATAGACTTTCAGCTTTTTGGAAGTGTATTGCTTTTATTCTGTTCAGTTTTAAATGATTTCACAATTAAGCTGGATTCCAACTCCTGGAATTTTGATTTCCATTCCTTTGCAGTATGTTTTCCTCAGCCTTCAAAAATGTCTGTTTCACTACTTACTTTTTCCAAATCTGGTTCCTAGAAGGATGGTTTCTGATCAATTATCCTGCAAGTGCTACATTTATTTTGAGAATCACTATTTCCCAACATCACACACGACTGACAGGCTTATGCTGTGTGTTTCTTCTGACCATTAGCTTTGCAGTTGTACAGGCCCTTGTATGGGAATTCAGGAGGGAAGGATGTGGGTCTGACATACAATGCTGTTGTAGTCAAGTTCGATCCTTAGCTAACACTGTTGAAGCTTTGAAGCAGAACGGATACCCTTGGATATTAAGCTTTTACTGAGTACCTTCCTCTCTTGCAAAGGGTTTTGGTAGCTTGTCTCGCCTCTCCTGCAAATACTGATTTCTTCACAGTCACATAAGTGTGTTCTCTTCTCAAAACGTAAGCTCCAGCTTTGCATTTTGTGCCCCAGAGAGCCTTCCATGTTTTGCTGTAATTAGATGTTGGTCTGTTGTAAATAGCTGTGCTTCTGCCTTTTTCCTGAAGTCTTAGTCTAGCTTCAGTATCACCCTTAAGAGTTTAAAGAGACTCCTCTTTGCCACAGAAGAAGTTGTAAATACACCAGCAGCAGACCACCACCTGGTTCTAGCAGCGTTGCATTTTGCATCTCCTGTTGTCCTTTTGCCCCAGTGAAGTTCCAAACTCTCCCAATACTGTATTTTGCGTGCTTTCCCTCTTTCAGATAGTGACCCTGTTATATTGTCATGCTATTGACTTCCTCAGCCTGAGTAAGAGAGAAGAAGCTGTCACCAGGATGGATTCCCAGTATTCAGCAGTGTAATAAAGTGTTGCACAAATCCTGTCCGCCTCTGCAGTATTTTCCTGTGATACGAGCTATCCATGGTAAGGGGAAGGAAGTAGCTTTGGGAAGAGAAAATCGTATGGATACAGTCACCTATTTCCAATCTTTAGGTAGCAACCATCTTGGCAAAGCAGCTCTTTCTGGATAGATGACTATGAGAGTCTTAGTTGTTTTACATTATTAACTAGGACATCAGCAAACCTGCGAAGGATGTTTTCAACTCCTGCATCCAGATCATTGACAAAAATGTACAGAACTGGGCCTAGAACTGAGCCCTGGGGAACACCACCGTCAAGATGTAACACTAAGCCACACCATCGAGCCAGCTCATCACCCAGCATGGTGTGAACCTGATTATCTCACAGCTGGAGAATTTGTCCAGAAGCACGCTGTGAGGGACACTATTAAAGGCCTCACTGAATCCAGAAAGTTTATGTCCACTTCCTTGCCTTCATCCACAGGAGATCAAACTACTAAGCAGGACCTTCCCTTGATGAACTTAAGTTGACTATGCCCGATAGCAGCTTTGTTCTTTAAATGATTTTCAAAATCCCCCAGGAAAATTTTCTCCACAACTTTCCCGGGGACTGATTAACAGGTCTGCAGTTTCCTGGGTCTTCACTCGTGCCGTTTTTGTAGATGAGTGTAATGCTGGTGATTTTCCAGTCCACAGGGACCTCCACAGACTTTCATGACCTTTGGTAAATTGTTGAGAGGTGCCCAGCTGTAGCATCTGCTGATTCCTTCAGCACTCTGGGGTGAACCCCACCTGGACCTATGGAGTTATGCACATTGAGCTGACATAGTTGTTCTCTTACATACACAGATGGAAAGTCACTGCTCCTCCAGTCATAGTCCCCCATTTCTGAGGCCAGGCTGCCCAAGGTCTGTCAGTACTGTTAAATACTGAGGCAAAAATAAGCATTGAATTCCTCTGTCTTTTCTTCCTCCATACTTGTTAGTTGACTTTCCACTCCAAATATCAATCCAATTGTGGTTGATTCTTGAGAAAGCCTAGTTGTCTGACACCACAGTGGCCAGTGGCAACTCAAGCTGGGCTTTGTTTTTTTTCTCATTTTCTCTCTTTAAATGAAAACCGAAGCTCCATACTCTCCCTATGGAGACAGACCATGCTTCCAGATATCATATATTTCCTTTCTCAAGCCTAGTTCCGGGCAGTGTTCCCTGTTCAGCCAAGCTGTTCTTCTAGCCCATTTGCTTCACTTGTGGCATAGTGGGATTGCCTGCTCCTGAGCTTTTTAAAGGTGGTTCTTGAAAAGTGACCAGCTCTCATGGATCCCTAAGCTCTCTAGAGCAGATTCGCAGCGGACACTGCCAACTAGTTCCTGGGGAAGAAAATAGGAAAAAAAACCCAAACACATTGATGGCTTTGTAGTATATCCAGCTACTCAGGAAAGAGGGGAAACTTCAAGAGGCAGAGCTATTATTTCAAGTTCTTGCTAAATTTATCTTCAAAGCTGTCAGCTGAAATGTCTTCAGAGAGTTGATACGATAATCATATATTAAAAGCACAGCTTTCATGCTTCAGAGTATAATTTGCTCACCAAGCATGGAAGAACTTATCCATCTGAAAGGTTATTCTGCAACCATCTTTTATAGGGACTTTTATTTTTTTTTATAGGGACTTTTTAATTTTTTTATTTTTTTTATTTTTATTGCGCTGTTTAATTTCTTTTGCATTTCATGATAGTATTTTCTTAGACATTTATTTTGTAGGTTATATTTAGAAATAAACTAGATAGATTTTTTTTCCAAAACTGGCATTCCTTCAAGAATGCCAAATGTAAGTGTTCAGTTCAGCTCAGGTAAGCAGATAGCTGTTTGCAATTTTTGTACCATTTGTTGATGCACAGGATCAATGCACTAAATTACATTTTTACTTCGGTAGAATGGGAAAACTGCCACTAGAGGGTAGTGTTAATATAAAAAGTAAGTGGCTTTGAGCTCGGTCTGTATCCAGGACAGAATAATTTGTATTCTCCTACACATTTATAAACATGTGATAGATTTTACTGCTCTAGTCAGATTTGTTTTAGTATTGTTGGCTTTCTTCCCCATTGAGTGATTTATGCTGTTCTGTTTTAGCTGTAAACAGCAATAACAAGTATCTTGTTTCATACCTTAATACGTACACGAGCACTAAAATGATGCTGTTTCATTCATCTTCTTCATGAGAGACTTCTCACTGAATTGGAAAAAAAAACACAACTTAAAAAGCTTTTATGATTTTTCTGTTGAAAACTACCAATTCATTTAAAATTGCATTGCATTTTATAGAAGATTTATTTCCCTCGTTCTTACCTTTTTTTTTTTTCTTCCTAAACAGTAAAGGAACAAAATTATTTTTGCCAAGGCATTGCAACATGATCTAATGACTGTTAGAGTCCATTTAGGCAGCTGGGTAATATCCCCTTGTCAACTTACTTGCTCCAAACTCTACTCCAGGACTGGTCAAGACATGACCCTCCAGTGAGGTGTTATCTATCCAAGATGACATCTTTTGCACTGTGCTCCTGGGAAGATTTTTCACTATTATTTTTGTGGGGGTTGTACTCTGTTTCTCTTCAATGTGAGTAGTCATCTGTCAAAGGTGAGCATCAGCCAGTGTCCCATACAAGGTTCTGACCTTCACCCAAAGGAGATTTGTTTTGGAAGGGAGAGGCATTAGAGGAGACCGTGCTGGCAGACAAAAGTAGCACCAGGCTAAAGTTCAAGCCTACAGCATGTTAGAGGGTTTTGGTAGTGTAACTTGGTCAGAGTCAGGGAAGTGAATCCCTGCCACCGACCTATTACAGTTGCCTGCTCTAATGGCCAAGTTCTTCCACCACCCTCGTTCCACTTCCCACCCCCAGTCTGGGTCAAAACACATTAACACTTGTATTTATTCCTCCTTTCTCCATGCTGGAAGATAGTTGGATGAAAAGCATTATCCAGCAGCAAATTATTGGGCTTTGAAGTCATCTCATGAGCGTCAGCTTTTGTTCCCCTGCTGATGCTGTACATTACTACACATGATGACCAGAGAGCCCGTGAATGTGGCTGGACCAGCACTAAGATTATGATAATGAGGGTTTTGGTGGTGCACAGCAAACACATCTTTCGACGTGATTGTGTTGAAATGATGACTCTTCAGGGGGTAGGACAGTGCCTTTGAACTGATAATGCGACTGCATGCATGGGATGCAAATGCAGCATATACAGCCCGTGGTGCATGGGTTTAATAGAGCAGATCTTCACTGACTTCTCGTGAAGATGAAAATTTTCTAGTCATGTTTGATCTTAGCTTGATAAATCACTGGGAAAACAAACACACTCTTAAATGGGTTAAATGTACGGTTGTAGCACTCCAGCAGGAAGATGGGCTTGGTTTGGTAGAGCTATCAATGGTGAGCAGCTCAGCCAGTGGCTGGGAAACACGGAAAGAGATCAAGTTAAAGCCCAGAGGTGGGTTGTGTGGGACTGGCTGCAGCACAGCGCTGAGCACCCACTGTGATGGTGGCTGCAGTGGCTGCAGTAGTGGCTCTTCCTCATTGGCTCTTTGGCCACCTGCTCATCGTATGTGGTTAAAAACGAACAATATTCATCTGGTTACTATGGCAATGAGGCAGCATGAGTTGTCATGGTGATGGAACAGATTTTTTTTGTCATCTTCCTACTGAAGAGTGATGGATGTAATCTGGGGGGGTCTCTGGACTTGACAGTTCATCTCATATCTTCTTCCTTGGCAGAAACACTTGCACCCACTGCGGAGAGTGAATGTCCTTCCCATGTGGCTACTTGCTTTTTTGCATCCTGATAATACATTTTTCTTTCACATTTGGGAAGAAATAACACCTCTGGTAAACTATAAGTTACTAAGCCTGATGTAATTATGAGCATTACTGTCTAAGGTGTGTTAATAAAATATAATTCTGCTAGTGAGGCTATTTCCAGGACTTTCTTTAATCTCGTGTCTGCTGTTCACATCTGTACTTGCACATAATACAATGGGATATTAGGTGCCCATTTGAAAAAATAATTTTGGGCTGATCTCTGAAGTAAATTTGCTTCTGTTACTCACTTTTAACACATTATAATGTATTTTTTGTCTTGGAAATGCATCTTTTTGTTGCAGTCTTATTTAAATTGACTGCATTTTCTCTTATTTTTTGGGCTCCATGACCAATACACAGTCTTTTTCTCTTACACGTGAGCTTTGCACCATTATCTCCTTGTGTTGCTTTTCTTGTCTTCATTTTTTTCATGTAGGTCACCAGCAGGACAAGTACACTGGATGTACGACATCATAAATTATATTGTTTTCAGTAGTCCTTTCTCTAGGAGAGCTGGTAAAGTCCTATTTTACCCTTAGAGAACCAGAGAGTACCAATCCATCATCTGTGTTTTTTCGGCTGAATGAGAAACGAAATTCTTGGAGTGCAGAGCGCACCCAACCAATTGGTCGTGTCAGGATAAAACTCTCAGTCATAGAATCATAGAATCATAGAAAGGCTTGGGTTGGAAGAGACCTCAAGGATCACCACGTTCCAACCCCCCTGCCACAGGCAGGACCTCCAACCTCCACATCTAATACTAGACCAGGCTGCCCAGGGCCCCATCCAACCTGACCTTGAACACCTCTAGGGACTGGGCATCCACAGCCTCTGTGGGCAGCCTGTTCCAGCACCTCACCACTCTCTCTGTGAAGAACTTTCCCCTGACATCCAATCTAAACCTTTCTTCCTTGAGCTTAAAACCATTCTCCCTTGTCCTATCACTGTCTACCTTTGTAAAAAGTTGATTCCCCTCCTTTTCAGAATCCCCTTTAAAATCTGGAAGGCTGCAATGAGGTCATCCTGCAGCCTTCTTCTTTCTAGGCTGAACAAGCCCAGCTCCCTCAGTCTGTCTTTGTAGAGGAGGTGCTCCAGCCCTTTGGTCGTCTTTGTGGCCCTCCTCTGGAATATCCACCTTGACTCAAGATTATGGCTGTTTCTAAGAAAACAAAACATTCTGCTCATAATCCAAGTACCCTTAAAACCCTTAACTGCTCTGAAGTGTCCCTGCTAAGCCAGGTACCTCAAAATGAAGCCTGAAAATAGTATTAGGAGTGTTTCTTGGTAAGGAGTATAGGCTGCTTTCATAGAGGGCCATTTGAAGGCACCAGGAAGACTGGAAAATGGAAAATTTGAAATTTAAGTGTACCACTTAATAGCACTGATATTTCATAAATGTCTTCAAAGCCTTATTTTGTTCTGTGCTTTTTAGCAGGAAGCTGTGTGTGTGCCAGTAGGACGATGTTCATTAACAGGAAGCATTGGAAGGATATCAGCTCAGGAATGTGTTAGAGTTTGGACCTGAGCAGTGCTGGGTGGAAATCTGGGTTGTGCCTGACACTCCTAAATCTTTGTCATCACAGTGATATTTTTAGTGCCCTTTTTGCTTTATAAACCACTGATTCCTGTGTGTTTCAGCATATAACTCATGTGAGGAGATCTCATTGCTGCCACATGCCAGAGGGCTTGTTGTAGTTCCTCAGAACCACGTCCAGCTTCCACAGCATCACTCTGACATCTACAAATACTAGTTCTGTTTTCTTTCTCTCCCTTGTTCACAACTTTGTAATTACTCCCATAAATCGTGTCAAACTCATTGACCTAAGGAACAAAGTTTTCAGGAACTCATGGGGCCATGGGGTACCCAAGTGCTCATTGAAATACAGAACTGCAGCCTCCGGGTGAGGTAAACTCTTAGCTGCAAACAGCTGGGAAGGAGCAAAGTATCGCCAGGTGCTGGCTCTGTCTTTGCAAATTTTCCCTGTATATCTCTAGAGGTCCCTGCTAGCACTGGGGTATGGAGCTACATATGCCTATAGGCAAACACGGTGCAGCCCTTCTTGGCTTACTTCTGACACAGGCTTCTCAGAGCCATTCATTTTACAAGAAGCTGTGAAATGGGAAAATGCTGCTCCATCAAAATAAAGATCTTGCAGGTATGATACATCTGCTTGTGCCCCCTCATCCCCTGCTGTTCATTGCTTTTCATAGAAAATATTCCTTGAGTGCTTTCAAGTGCTGGACTTAGATCCAGAACCTGCTTGGACTGTCTTGCCAACACAAGGTGGGACACTCTGCAGCGCCCATCTTGTTCTCCAGGTGTAGCTTCAGCCCTGGGAGCTTCTCAAAACCTTCCTGTCTGCTTCTTGCTGGGTCCTGCTCTGTCTGCTTGTGTTCAGGGCACAGCTAACTACTAACTAATGAAGTATGAAAGACTTTACAGGACCTTTGTTTGGATTCATTTAGGCACAAACTGTGATGTAAATTCACCTGGGTTTCAGACTGGGTGATGCCAGTGAGTAAAGGCTGGTTATCTGCACTACTGTTCTGCAGATGTATTACTATCAGTGGATTTTTGCAAGTCACCTTGCTAAAGAAATCTCGCAGCACAGTGCTCTTCCCCACCTTCTCAGTCTTTCCAATAATAAAACTGTTGAAATCATGAATAACTCTGGAGTCATACAGATATAGATCAGATTTATGCCCAGACTTGTTGGGTGCTCTTTACCCTCTCACAGTGAAAGACAGCATCTGCCCCCTATTCTGAGATGGATTTAACTGTATTCAGTTGCTGCAGAACCTGAAAGCTCACCAAGAGGAAGGATGTTGTTGGAAGTCATGGCCGTCCCCTCCTGCTGCTGAGGCTGCATGGCAAGGAACCTTTCCCCACAGCCTTGGGAGCAGGGAAGTTTTGTATTCCAGGTTTGGAGTAGAGGTTTGAAACCACTTTGTGTGTGCATGGACATCTGCATCAGGGAACCCCAGCACAACCGCTCCTCAAGGGATCTGAAAGCACTCAGCAAATGGGAGAAGAGAAAAATGAGGCAGCAGAAGTTTAATCAAGTGGCTGAAGAAATATAGGGGTTGTTTATAAAACACTTATGAGCTTACCAAAGAAAACTTCAAATTAACAGATTCATTGAAATTAAGTAATATCAAAACAGTATAATCTGTGAAAACCGCTCTCTACAACTACCTGGAAGGAGGTTGCAGCAAGGAGAGGTGGTCTCTTTCCTCAGGTGACGGGTGATGTTCGTGAGGAAATCTCAAGTTGTGCCAGGGGAGGTTTCAATTGGGTATTAGGAGGAGTTCGTGTTAAAGTGGTGAAGCATTGGAATGGGCTGCTCAGAGAAGCGGTGCAGTCCTGTTCCTGGTGATATTTAAAAGACACGCAGATGTCAATCTAAGGGATATGGTTTGGTGGTGGGACTTGACAGATCAGGTTGTCCATTGGACATGATGCTCTTGAAGATCTCTTCCAAGCTCAATAATTCTATGATTCTATGAGACACCCAGACTCTCTGCTAGGTGTGGCTAGTTGTGCTCCTATACAATGCCGTCCCAACAGGAGATGCCATCTCGTGAAATCCAAAGCATTCCCTGAAGACATACTTCTTAGCAATATTTAGCTCTAGAAAGAGCAGAAAAGAAGTGTTCTGCTTAAGCAGCCTTGGTTTAAATAAGTTGTTGCAATGAAATGCATTCATCATGTAAGCACGAAAGAATTGTAGCAAACCAATTCAATAAGACAAAATTTAAAAAATTCAATTAAAGATAGGTTACAGAGTCCTTTCTCGAAACATATTTTAGCATGCAGATTTTTCTATGAAAGGGGAAATTCTGTTATATGTGAATTTTGTTTTAAAACACGTATTAATGAGGTGTTCAGTTGGGCAAGAAATGTTATTTTTTCTGTTTGCGGTTGAACTTTTGATTGCTTAACGCCATTTACTGGATGATATCTTCACAATCTAGCCTACTCTTGTTTAGATTTTAGATACAATTTGCGTTCATGTAGATGTAATGTGAAGTTAATGTCTAGTACAAAGCGTAAGGGATGCAGTTGTAGCTCTTGAGTCTCCTAAAGGATCATGGCACCCATTGGCTTTGTGTTTGAGTCTGGAATAGAAGGTGACATTTGTGAAACAATTAGCCACATTTTAGTGGAAGCTAAAAGTGGATAGTTAATTTTTGGCTTTAGTGTGTTTCTGCCTTGTAAAAAGACAGAATATTTTGGAGGACAAGCCAGCGCCCTGCATTTCCGAACAAGTTACTTTTCTCAGACCGGATACAGGATTTCATAGAATCACAGAATGACTTGGGTTGGAAAAAACCTTAAAGATCCCGGTTCCAACCCCCTGCTCTGGACAGGGACACCTCCCACCAGCTCAGGCTGTCCATGAGATCCAACCTGGAGTGACTTCCAGCAGCTCGGGGGCTGCAGTTCAGCTGCAGAAGCAGTGGAGGAGCAGCACTATGGTTGCTCCAGCAGCATCCACACCAATGGGGCCACAGGTGGGAATGAGAATGGAAGAGAGTTTAGAATTAACTATGTGTGATTTGCCAGTCCCTGATCAGCTGTGTTTCGGTTCCTTATTTTTATCTTGTGTACAAATGGATTTTGTTCATGATAAATGGGATTTAACCATGAAATTAGCCTCGTGATGTACATTAGAATTCAAAGAGAAGTCTGGATGATAGATACGAAATTAATTTTTGACATGCTCTTGTAGTAGCACTGAGGAAAAAACATCTGGTGAGATGAGAATATTGTTGTGGTGAAATTCTGCTGAGATGTGAGAGTACTGGTGGCAGCTGCTAGGTGCACTTTGCTGACTGCCCACCATGGAATTGGCGTATGATCACAACAGGCTGCTCTGCAAACACGGTAGTCAGGACAAAAAAAGAACCAATCTGATGTGTCGAATGGGTCACTGAATGCCCCACAGTTCTCAGCATTCCTTGGTCAAGCACTCTAACTTAGGCAAAATTAAAGTTTCTTTAATTTCATAGAAAAAGTAATATTCCTAACGAAAGAATGGTACTTTCCTGCAGCATTGCTGGTTGACACTTGGTCTGGTCTCAAGTTGTTCTCCATGGATCAACACCATCTGGACCAAAGAAGGGCTCATCCCTCTGAGCAGTGGCTCTCCAACGCAGGGCTGTGCTCTGTGGGCCACAAGGCAACAAGCTCCACACCCTACCAAGGACACCGGGAAAACTGTGACGTTTCCAGCTGTTCCTGAGCCCCCGGGGCTGAGGAGAGGTTTGTGCCACTAGGGGCAGCTGTGCCTGGAGCTGCCTGCAACTCGAAGCCGTTGCTTTCATAGGTGATCAGCGAGCTGAACGTACCACTTCCACCGCTGCTCATTTTCTGCCCCGTTAACAGACTTTTCTCAGCACAACAACCCCCACTGCTTTGCTAAGCACTGTAGGGTCAGCAGCTCCCATCCTGCTAACCTCCCAGCTGCCCCGTGAAGGCAAGGCCTGCTTTCACTGCAAGGCCTGTGAGCAAATAGCAACGCGGAGCGGTGCGGCTCCAGGGCTTCAGCATCAAGTTAAACAAGGGAAGGGTACTCCTCATCTCGTGATTTCCCTTTTGTTTTAAAATAGGTTGAAAGCTGCCACAGAAGCCTCTCTCTGCAGCAGCTGACTGCAGGAATTAGGTTACGCTTCCTCTGGGCTATGCAGGGCCCCGAGTGAGGGATGACCTGTGCCGGCCCTTCCTGCAGCTCTGAGCCGGCTTTTGTGAGGCAGAGAACGAGAAGAAATGCCTAAATTAGGTCACTGGGCGCTGGAACACAGAGGCTGGCACTGCAAGCTGATGGATGGGCCCACCGAGAAGGGTTCCTGTGGGTTTCCAGCACCTGCACAGAAAGTGGTGCTGTGAACAGCGGTCCCCAGCACCGCTGCTCCTGCCCACAGGCCTGGTCACAGAGCAGGACGGCTCCCACAACCTGGGATGGCTCCCCTCACTCACTTGGGTTTAAGCAAGCATTCAAAATGCTTTTTTCAAAATGGCTTTTCTCCCCCAGAAACCAGCATAAGTCGGAGGGACTTTGGTGAGCGTATGGGGATGGTACTCGTTAATTAGAGAGCATCCTGTCTGGGAACTGGTGTTGCTTCAGGCCAGGACGGTGATCTGATGCAGGGTGAGTGTGGGTGGCGAAGAAATGCTGGTTATTCTCTCATAGGGAAGGTAAGGGTAAATGAGAAATCCACGCTAGACGGTATGGAGGTTGACCCATCAAAACTACACACACAGACAGAACTATCTTCTTTATTATAAAGATACACTATGAGGAACAAACCTGAATGTATACTGAAGCTTGTAATGGTACATGCCAAAATGTACAGTACTATACATAAAAGTGCATTGTCACAACAGATTAACAGTGCATTTCTCTTCCAGAACTGTGAAGTATCCATGTTTTTGTTTGTTCTTCGAGAATGGAAGGAATGCAATGGGAATGCGGCCATACACGAACAGGGAAGGATGCAATGGAAATGCAACAGTACAAGAGCAAGGCTAAAGCTCCTCTAAAATTTAAAGGCACTTTCACATGTACATACTACAGATGTACATTGACACAAGTAGGTAACAGTCAACAAGCAGGAAGCTACCAGTACTGCAATTCATCAAACTTGACAGTAAAGGACAATACTGACTCAATTAGGTGTGCAGGAGTTACCCTTTAGTACGTCTGTAGTTGTAGCAGTCTTTCCTGTTACATATCCACTTACTATACTTTTAAGTATCTATAATTACCATCGAACTACACATTTAACTGCGTGAATGCACTAAGTGGATGCATTCACTAAATGCACTGTTTCTAATATTTTCTTTTGCTAAACAATTTCTAATATAAGCATTATGGAGTTCAGTACAGTTATTTAAACATACAAAATTCCCTATGCAATTTAAAGATACAGATATCCATCTCAATTATGCCAGGTAGGTTATTTTAAGAATGCTAGACTACAACTGCATGTCAATGACAGCTGGAATTCCAGTTTGCTTCACTGTTTCTAGTAAACTGAGGAACCTCTGGCACTTATCTCCTGCTCCTGGAGGAATGCGCAGACCCCAGAGAGCAGCACTAACTGGGCTGGGGAGCCACTGCTGGCGCTGTGCTCTGGGGATCCGGACTTTGCCTCTCACCGGGACCGAGGACAGCCTGCAGTGGGGCTGATGGTGAGTTTGCACATAGCGGGAGTGGTGGGAGAGCCCAGGTGGGTGAGCTCTCCAATGCTTTTAATGGGATGCTTTTCTCTAGGGCTTTGCATTGTCTCTCTGCAGAGTGTAAATCATGGCAGAAGTAAGTTGCTCCTAAATTACACCACCTCAGTAACTGTCTCTATCAAAAGCTGTCACCGCTCTTCCTCTCCCAGGCTGAATTATGTGTAGTGAATGGGGCAACTTAAAGCTTTCTACCGGCGAGATCTTAAATAACGTGTGGAAGGAGATCTAGCCCGTTTTACTCCCATAGCTGAACTACTATGGATTCTTTTTTTCCCCATCCCCTTCACCAAAATTTAGCTTATGGGTTGGATGTTGAAAATCTTATTCACAGAAATCATACGATGGCTTACTGCTGCAATGTGCTGAGCAGCCGTACATTTAGTTCACGTGGAGCAAAGCTCAACAACAGAGTGCTAAGCAAAGCTGACAGTCTTCACTCACACAGAGGCATAAGAAAGGTACTGATTTCTGCCGTAAAAAAAAACAAGAGAGGAAAAAGTGGTTATGGCAAACCTGAGTCAGGTTGAATCCAGGTGGTAGAGCTGCCTGTCCTGTGGGTGACCCCAGCCCTGCTGGGGGGGCAGCCTGCCCACAGAGCGCCCTTTGGGGCTACAGTCAGCACAGCGCTGTGAGACAACCAGCAGCACTGGGGCAGCTCAAACCCTGACTGCTGCAGCTCAAATCATGTTTTTAATCGGCCACTGAGCAATAAAGTCAATGGGATACTTTGCTGAACGACTGCGTAGCTGATCCTTTTAACCTTTACCAGCCTGCCAAATGGACCAACAGAGTCACACGCTCCCGAGAGCCTGGCTCGCCCGACTAGCGACTTTAAATGAAGTTAGCTTTTGTGAAAAATGCCGTATCGGGGAATGGAGGTCTAGGTTTGTGGCGAGAGGAGTTTCTTCACGTTATCTGGAGATGCGTTAGCTGTGACTGGGGATGCCGCTTTTTATCAGTGAGAGCAGAGCAATGTGATCTCCAGATCTATTCAGCACCTGTCCCAAAGTGAGACTGACAACAAGAAAGCTAAAAACTGGTGCCAATTGTGAGAGCTGCGGTAGCTTTTTTTCTTCGTGTGTGTCTTAAATAAGAACTGTGGCCTGAGATGACTTAGACATTCCACACAGACACTTAACCCTCACATGCTATATTTCAGCTCTTCCTAACTTGCTTGAGAATTGGTTTGGTGACCCGGAAATGAGAGGTTCCACCTCCCCGATACCCCCCTCCCTGCCCCTTACTTTTGTGCAGGATCTGTTATTACATAGTTACAGTAAGACTGTGAAATATGGTACAACGTGGCAAGCTGTTTGTGATCCGTGTTGATTTTATTACAAACAGTGCAGCATCAAGTTTTCAAGTAAGTCTACGTTTGTTTTCTTTTAAAATGATGCACAATTGTCCAGTTTTTCTTTTAATTGAAACCATACAAAATACAAATGCCCATGTTAATGTAGCTACTTTCAGACAATACATTCAAAAACACTGAAAAACAAAGCCTCTCCAGTTATAAACATGAACAAATGATGTTATGGAGCCCTGACTTCTATCGTTAATCCATTTCTTTCCCTAGCATACTCCAGCCGGGCACTGTGGGTGGCTGAGCTTCTACATTGTGCAAGATTTGTCTGCTGGACCCTGGGAAGGAGGGGAAGGCCCTATGCTAGGGTTTGTTTTTGGAAGAACAATAGGTTTTGGCCTAAGAGCAGGAGGCTTCAGCTGCACTCCCATTCTAGGGGCCACCATGGGCTTGAAAGTACTCATGGTGTCACTGGAAGAACTAGTGCTACGGCGAATCTGAGGCTCAGAGCTCCGTAAAACCACACTATGGAGAGGGCTCAGTGACTCTGTGGAGGTGGCAGGGGTGGGGCTGTTCTTCATCTGTTCCAAGGTGTCCAGCACGACGTCCGGGGCGTGCTTGGCGGAGCTCTGCCGCTCCAGCTCACGGAGCTCGTTCAGCGCCGTGTTCATCGTCTCCTCAATGTCCTGGGTCAGAGCACAGAGAGAGTGGCACGTCACTGGAACTGCTACTGAACCCACAGAGCAGGATGACCAGGGAGGGGTGGAAAACACATGAATTAACTGGCCGACCATCCTCTCTCTAATGAGTACTAAGAGTGCTAAAGCCAATTTGCAGCAGATTTATTTGAGAGATGTTACAACTGACAAAGACTGCAGCTTTGGCTGAACATTGCAAATGTTTAACTTATCATAGAATTTAACCTGCTTACACGACATTAGTCAAAATCCATCTAAACTGTTAAAAAAATCAATTGAGCCAAAACCTGGAAATAATTTTATTAGGTGATAGTTAGGACAATGAATATTTGCTTCACGGCATTTTTATTTAACTGGGGAGATTTCTGGCATCTCTGGGGTAACCGCAGCTGTTTAGATTTTGTCCTGTTTGCTGGCTCTTAGTTGACTGCAACCCTCATCCCTCAGGTGTTCAGGACGGATACTGCCTCACAGGGATTATGAGCCACATTTTGTAAGGAAGTCGTGCTTGCATGTCTGTCAGCTCTTCTCTCCTGTTTCTCTGAGCTAAATTTCCAGCAGAAAAACTACAAGACATCATTGTTCCATGAGCTTATCTTAGAAACGATTTTCTTCTATTAGGTTTTCCATCACAAATATTTAAAGAAAGCACCAGCACTGCTTTATTACTTTTCAGTGGTACTGAGATAGAACTGAGGTTAAATATCTAATGTTCCTTGCTTACTCACAAGAACTTTCATGCAGGTTAAGCCAAAGTTCCGGTTCTTCCACTGCCAAATTATCACTAGTCTAGGCATGAAAAGTGAGAGCTTGAGCCAAACAGCACCATGTGTGGTTCAAGAAAAGCAAATAAACAGAGTAAAACAAAACAGTAACAACATTTAGATTTTCTAACTGTCTAGCGGTGGCTCAGCTTTCTGACCCAACCACGACAGTCCCTTGTGTCCCTTGTTGGAATCAGAGTTTGAAAGCAAGCATCGTCAGTATATGAAATTTTAACAGATGAGTGCCAGTGTTATTGGAAAATACTTCTGCAATCATACTGTACCCTCAGGGTGCCCCCAGTAATCATGTTATACTATCTAGACAAAACCTGAGTTTTGAAGACACAAGTATCAATCTGTTCAAGAGCTCCCAGTTACCAGTTTTGCACAATTGTAGAATCATAGAATGGTTTGGGTTGGGAGGGACCTTTAAGATCATCCAGTTCCAACCCCCTGCTACAAGCAGGGACACCTCTCTCTAGAACAGGTTGCTCAAATTTCGATCCCGCCTGGCCTTGAATGCTCCCAGGGAGGAGGCATCCACAACCTCTCTGGGCAACCTGTTCCAGTGTCTCACCACCCTCACAGTAAAGCATTTCTTCCTGCTTCCACAATGACCAATGTGATGATCAAGTGCTCCCTGTTCCACCCTTCTCATCACTTCACTGACAGGAATCAGACGGGGTTCTTATGAGGACCATATAGCCCAGGATTTACACTGGTGCAACTTACTGTTTCATGTTCTCAGGAACAACTACGAGCACCAAATAATCGTACTGCATGAACCACATATGATCTATATGAAAGCTGAATATGATTAACAGTTCACAAGACTCTGGAATGTAAATCTGTGCTTTGAATGGCAAAGGCCGCTACTAGCCAGTCAAAGCACTTTTTCTGCATACCATTATAGTCAGAAATAATTGAACACTAATTACATGCATGTTAGATTAGGCCTGCCTTCATCAGAGCACAGAGACTTATGTAACCATTGCAATCATTTATTATCCTAGCGGAGTGTGTGGCAGAGGCAATTCCGTTACGGTGTAACAGGAAATTATTTCTTTTTATTGCTTCTGCAACATCTATTCCCCTTGTGCTTCTCCATCCAGGATCTCTTAATACATCTTCCTTTACATGCACTGTTTAGAAAGCTAAGTAGGATATTCTCCCGCACACTCGTACTAGGGTACAACCTCCAGCGCTATGCTGTTCACTGAGATTTGCCCCTATTAAAAGCAGAATGAGTGGGGAAAAAAAAGGCACAAACCTGAGCTATTGACTCCGGGTCCAGTGGCTTATGGTCATTGAAACCTGTGTACTGACCAGACGATGTGGATCTTCTGATTGGAGGGCTATCGATCTTCTTCAGAGAATCGTGCCTACTGATGTTGGTGAGACTGCCGTGCCCAGGCCTACGCCTCCTTTCAGGGCTGTCTGCATTGAGGTTGCGGTTTTGAAGGAGGGCTCTGGGACTGCAGTGAGTTGCCAGGTTGGGGGATCCCAGCTCCACGGATGAATTGGAGAGAGGGTGAGGTGGGTGTACTGGGCAGTGACCATCACTGCTTCTGCCGGGGCGTCTTAGAGGAGGCGGAGGTTCTGATCTCTTTCTTTGCCTGCGTGAATGAAGAAGTGGTCACAGTACAAGTTGCAGTGACCCACCATAAACATGTGAAGAAGTAACTGCTGTATCACCTGAGCTGTGAGCAGTACTAGTGAAAACCTGTTACGCTCAAGCTTACCTTCCTAAATACACATCAGAATGACGATCTGTGGGAGAATTCATGTCCTTTGATGATGACTTGTCCTCAGTTACAGGTCCGCTGCTGGCCTCACTGTCTGCTTTTTGGCTCAGTGTATCAGAGAAAGTATCATCCCTGGGCAGAACACACATGGTGAGATTAGAGGTCAGTGAATCAGGTGTGACAAAGAGCATCTTGGCACTCCCAGGTGTTAATCCCCTTTAAGTAATTCCCTTAAGAAGAGCTAGCATGTTATAATGCACTGCAGCCCCTCCACGTCTCCAAAAATCACTTACAATCAATCCTTCTGATTACTGAGCTCTTTACATTTCTGTTTGCACGTAACCTTTCTGTAAACAACTTTCTCATCCTTGGCAAAGCACACGCTTAATACTATAAGACAAGAGCTCAACGCTGCTTTTCTCCACCCCTTGCTATTCTCAAGTTAACTGTCAGCAATTGCTAGAAAGAGATAGTCACATTAAAACAGGTGCAGTAGCACCCGTCTCTTAATGTACTGTGAACACACCCACAAACAAAGTTGGTTAGCCAAGCAGTGGCTTTTGATTAAGAGCTACCAATTTGAGGTAGTAAAGACAGAGCGATGTTGCTTAGACGGCAAGTGTTTACCTTATCTGAGCCTTCAAAGCACTGTCCCATTTGGAAATTACTTGTTAATTGCTTCAGTATGCTTTTACACCCCACCAAGAGCCCTGTCACACAAGATGCTGCTTACATATCTTGCACCACTATGTACTGGTGAGGGACAAGGCCATCGATTCCATTGTGCCTTCCTTCCCACCAGTCTTCAGATGCTCGATGATACAGGAGAAGGGAAGCTCCTTTTTTGAAAGAGAGCTCTCGTGCAGATCTTCCAATGTAGTCAAACTTGGCTATAGCTTCTATGGGCTCGCACTCTGGGTAGGGAGGGAAAAAGAGTGATTATCAGATTCCAGGAAGGCCTGTCTGTGCATTTTGGCTTCATCAAACCCACTTATTGCACTTTCTTCATGCTCACTCTTATTGAGCAGAGCTGACAGAGACCAGCTGAGCTAAGGCAGACTTCAAGCAGTCACCGTAAGGGACACTCCCTTACAAAGAAACACAATCAATTTGTGCCCAAAGCATGAAACATGTGGGTTGCTTTGGAAGCTGCAGAAAACATAACAGCAGACTCAAATGGCACAATAGCTGCTGCTGGCAGAGAGGGCTCAGCCTACAGCGGAAGGGCTCTTTCATGGCCGGGTGTGGGATGGAGGCAAGGCAGTGAGGACCTCTGAATGTAAGATGAACAAACTGAATAATCAGAGATCTGAGAAGGCAGTGTGATAAAGACAATGAGAATGCCCTTAACATCTGCAGCAGCAAACAAAGGAAGACAGGATTTCCTTCTGTGTGAGTAGGGATGCAGTGCTAGGGCGGGCTCTCTTGAAGGCTTTTACATCTCAAAACTATGAGACACGCTGAAGCTTAGTAGTCGGATCTGCATTAGCTTCTCTTGACACCCTGTTGAGTAACGCAAGCAGCTCTACACCGCCTGAAGAGGAGTGCTCTGCAGGGCAGTCCCCATGTGGCTGGAAGCTGCCCCAGGCAGCTCCAGCTGCTCCAGCATCCCAAGTTCCCCTGGTTTCTGCCAGGGCGTTTGGTATTTTCTGAAGGCAAACACTGGTTAGAGCATTCTCAGCTAATCCCCGCACAGTGTGAAAAAGCCACTCTGCTACAAGCTAATTAATAAAATATTACTATCTCTAAAAGCCTGGTTTAAAGAACAAAAAACCTAAACAGTTTCCTCCTTCAGTATTCAGAATTCAGAATGACACTGCAGTGGACCTTAATCTGTAACCTATCCTTGGTTCAGAAACCCACCGATGTCTGAGCAGTGCAGGTATCTTCAGAGCTGTCCCCAGACACCAGAGAAATGGCTGTGATTTCTGCACAAAACCAAAAGCACCTGAGCTCAAACAGATTACCATTTTTTATCGCAGGCTCAAAATATAAAGAAAACCCTACAAAATACCGTTTTAAAAATTAATACGCTGTTGGTTTGAATAACTCAAAGGAGGACCTCTGAAATAACCATTTTTTTATACAACCAGAACAATATTTAGGTGGAAATTAACATCTGGGCTAATGACTAGCATAGCAACCTTCTGTCTGGTGGAAATTAAAATCGCTGATGCTGTAATTCCCCAAAGAGCCAGGCATGTAATAAAAGCCACTGCCCCTTTATGACAACATTTTGTACATTTTAAAATTAACTTCATCCTGCAGCAAGCAAACATAATGACTGTACCTTTATCGAGGCTACAGTCTGCAGCTCTTTGTTTTAATGACTTGCTCAGCCCACAGAAGGCTGTCCAGTGCCTTGTTGTTTGCATGGCCACACTACAAGCTCCTGCCTGTGGCAAACTGCAGGATGCTCAGCTTGGTCAGAGTTGTAAGACCAGAAACTTTCCTTAGGTGGCATACAGGGGCATGGGGAAATAACTTCTACCATGCAAAAGTAGTGCACATCAGAAGAAATCAATTATATAAACACAACTAAGAACTTGGCAATGACAGGGTTAATTCTTCCAAACATGCCACTGCTGGATGGCTCGCTGACAGGCATTCCCCATGGGTGGTGAGAGGGCATAGATGGAAACCAACTGGAAAATCTGGAAAAATGTAATGCTGGCGTGCATATTAGTGACATATTCTAACACATAATCTTGCTTTCATTTCTAGATATTCTACCTACAGTGTCTCTGTAACACGAAGTACAGATGTGACAGAGCAAGCACAGGCATGGAAAGACATTATTACCATGGCAAGAGAAAGCAAATTATATGTGCCTCTTTATCTTGCATCATGTCCTAAGAAAGCAATATTAAATTGAATTGCAATAACCCAACACTGATAGAAGGAAACGCTGTTTTTACACATTTCATGCGTGTTTCTTGTGCTATTCATTACAGGAAGATATTACTGAACTCGGGTAGAATTCAAAAGGACAAGATTGTACGGACACGACTCTGAGCCTACAAGTAACCTATGGGCTATGGAAGAATGGGCCAAGAATTCAGAAGCAGAAACACCCAGGTTTCAGAGAGCCACTTGCTCACTAATGGGTAATACTTTGAAATGCTAGAAAAACAACAAAACAACAACAACAAGGAAGCCCAATGCCCCAGACAAACAAAACCAAAACCAAAAAAACTTTCCATCAAATAAAAAGATCCCAAGTTGCCCAGACATATTTTCCTCTGACACACTCTGAAGTTAACTGATAAGGGTCATAGATACTGGACTGACTGACTGACTGAGGAACTGACTGATAAAAGTTGCCTCGTTATGGGATTTCCTGTTTCTCTGCTAATTTCAGCAGATCATATCGTATCCCACACTTGCACGTACAGATCTAAATGTCTTTTTATTTACAATTAATGGACTGAATTAGAATTAGGTGTATCTCCCTTAGTGGAATTATGCTAACATGATGGGAACCTGCCTTCTGTATCTCCATTGCCTGCACCTCACTACAGACTGACATATTTTCATAGAATCTTTTGAGTTGGAAGAGATCCTTAAAGGCCATCTAGTCCAGCTCCCTGCAATGAACAAGGACACCTACAGCTACATCAGGCTGCTCAGAGCCCCATCAGTCTGGTCTTGAGTGTCTCCAGGGATGGGGCATCCACCTCATCTCTGGGCAACCTGTTCCAGCACCTCAGCAGTCACCTCACTGGTAACCAGTGCATGAACCGGTAATGTACTGAAAATAGATGTGACTTTTGAGACATGTTTGTTCAGTTTCAGAAACAAATCCTGCTTGTTCATGGACGAAAGGCCAGTAAATCTCACAGTTTTATTAATGGAACAAAAAATAAATTCAGACAGGTTTTACTGCTTTGGAAGGGGCATTTTCTTTGCTTGAATATTCCTGTTACGTGGACAGAACTTTCCTGCAGCAAACAGTACTCAGGTTTTACCTCTTAAACAGCAATTCACGTTCTTATAGGTCAAACTCCGATTGTTAAAGCCGAAGTATTATGACAGTTACTCTTAGAAAAATGCATTTTGAGAAGCTAAGACATTTAATATCAAGGTTACCGACTGGCAGACAAATATTTCTCAAAGAAAAGCTAAGGCAATGAAAGCTGAATATGAGATCTGTATTTCAAAATCTGCGTGGTACTGAACTGCAATGTCTAACAGTAAAATTGACAGCTTGGAGGGAAATGTAATTGCGCTGCTCTGTCAATACCTGGGGGCATTTGCCTACAGCAAGGAGCATTTGGTGACATATATGATCTCACCAGCTCTCATCTCCAGTGATTCAGGCAAAGATATGGAAGTGAAAAATTAGGACAAACTGAAGAACTGTGGGAGAAGCTTGAGGTACTTTATTAAAGCCAGCTTTGTTCTCACTTCTTTATTTATGATCCCGAGTTTTGCTATGATTCCTACCACAATTTGATGGCACATTATGCTGTAGTGTCCTCAGCAGTCAAGGTCAGATGGACGGTAAGCAGAGCTGTCCAGACCCAGCAGCTCTCCAGGGGAGAGCAAAAGGGGTGCAGGAAAAATAAGTGCTAATTTTAACTTTGCAATTTCAGTTCCAGATGTAGTACTGGCCTCCCTGCAGAGGTGACAGCATTAGGGTGGCACCAGGCTGCTCTCTACACCTCGGGGCATGAGGAGCTAAGGCTGAGAGAGGAGATGACCCCCTGCACTTTTCAGGAGGGTTGCTGCTGCTGTACACATCCTCAGTTACCCTGGGGGTACCCTGCCTGTGGGGAATACACCGTGTCCTCACATCCTCTGGGAAGAAGCTGTCTCTTGATCTCCTGATCTGTTCCACCTCTTCTGCACCCCATCACGGAAAAGCAGCTTTGCAATTGTAAAATCTTGTCCTCGGGACAGCAGTGCTCAGACTGGGGAGCAACAAAAGCAAGGAAATGTTGCACGCTGTTGGTAGGACAGGTATTGGCAAAATGTTGACTGCAGAATGAACTACTGAAAAGTAATACAAATCTTACATGTTGGGGACACAACAATAACTTAGAGCCTTCCGTGTCCCTGTAATTTTTGTTTCCAGCAGAACTACTGTCTCAGCTCTCATCCTATGTTTATGAGATATCTACGAACAGTACAACATTAATTGTATGTATGTTTTCCCAGGAGAAATGACCCATCTGTTTGACTTCCTCAGGAAATTCTCATTTACTTCCTTTGAAAACAAATCTAGTCATGCCTTTTCATATGCCCCAACAGGAAAAAAAAAAAAAAACCCAGCAAATTAAAGGTAAAAGAAGTATTCTAAAGACTGCTTGAGCAAAACATAAACAATACCCTTCACTGTTTGAATCTTTACTGAAGAGGCACTTTCAGGTAAATGTTCTTTTGCAAAATTACACATATATTTTTTTGTGCCTATGCGTGGGAACAAATTTTCAGAACTTCACAAATTAAATTTCATTTCCAGATTTAGGAGGAAAAAGAAGCATATATGTTTTCCTTAGTAGGGATACTTTACCCACATTTACAAAAACCCAGAAACACTACCGTAAAATGTACCACCTTCTCCTTTTCTTTTCCCCTTCCACTGATCCACAGAAATAAACAAAGATGAATGGCCTCAGAAGAAAAATGACAACTTATATGCTTAAAACTAAGCAGTTATGAAGTATTTATACACCCAGTTACAAGTTGCAGCCATCTTTTCCCCAAGCCTCCAGATGTTACCTCTGTAGGCATATTACATTTTTTTAATTTTTAAAAAGTCTGGTTGCTTTGTAAATTGTAATTAAATGTTCCTAGTGCTGCTGAACTAGCAAATACGGATGGGTTTATTCGAGTAAAAGCAGGGAGATTCACATGCAGTTTAAGTTTTATACAGCATGCAATTCTTAAAGCAACAATAAGGAAAACAGAAAAATAAATCCTTTAGCTTTTGATTGTAGCCTCTGGATTATTTTTCAATAACCCTGTAATTCCAATGGGGTTAGCTCCTTGGCCTTGGGTACGTGCAGAACATTTCTGTATAAACCTAATCAGATTTTCAGCGTTAATCAAAATTTACAGAATCTGCTTCTTCTATCTCCCAACAGGGTGAGACACTTGAGTACCACGTGTCTGATCAATACAACAACACCATGCCTCCCCTTGTCTACATACAAGTGACAGTGATGAATCCAGCCTATAATCAATGAATCAGTCATACTGAATCCCCCCCCCCAAATACTCTAGACCCTTTAGTGGAAGCTTTCCTTTTGTCCAGCACAGGCCAATCAGTGGCCCTCATGAGATTCAATATCCAAACTGTTCAATTCTCACCTATTCTCACATTTGGTACAAAGAATATTTAATAAAAAGATTTGCCCAAAGAAATACATAAATATGCGTGTTGGAATAAACGTGAGATGGTAAATGCGCGTAATTTAGTGTCTGTAGCCTACATTAGCAAAATGAGCTATTATAACTGAAAGCTCCTATCCATGGAAACAAAAGAGTTAAAGCTTGCAGACTGAGTGAGAATTGAAGGCCAGCAGGTTTTGTGCTCAACCCAGGGGCTTGCTAATCTTTGTCTTTGCAACAGTATTTCACTCGATTAGAAATATTTTTGTGCTAACAATTATTTTGCTGTAAGCACAAATGTCTGCTTCCTTTCAATACTGAATGGATTAAAAAGGTGCAACGGGACAACTAATTGCTGGCCCATCTGGTGAACAAAAAGCCACGCATATCCAGCAGCTCGATCTCACCCTTCTGTTGACAGCTCAGGGTTTGTCTCCACAAATGGTGGGGTAGAGCCCACAGTTATTGAGCCCCAGGTGACACGCTACAATATTCTCACAGCCCAAATGGGCACATTCTTACTCCACTAACGTTTTAATCTTTCCTAAGCATGGTTTTGAAGTAACCACCTTCGGCTGCTGCTGAAAAACTGCACTTCTCTTCCCTGCCCACTCCATACTCTCTCTCATTTTGGCCACAGGCCCCCACAGCTGGCCCTTACATTCTGCACTGGTGTGTTGCCTGCATTTCACTACTTACTTCACTTATGCTCTAAATAAGAGGCAGACGGAATTCTTCAGCTTCTGTTCTGGCTTGATACTGCCAATACAAGGATGTATCCTACAGTATGGCTATGCTGTCTTGGAAAGACAAGGTGTATTTATGAGTTTGTTCGTACCATTTAATGGCACTGTACTGTATAAGGAAGGTGCTTTTAGCTCTGCAGAGGTGGTCAAGATGATCACATGCGCAGGCTCTCTAGTGGAACTGTCAATATTCCCTACAGTGGGTGACACTGGAACAATTGCTTGCCTGTTCTGTGTGCATTAGGACCAATGCAGTTAAATTTCTAATAGGAAACTCTTGCTATTTCCCTTCTCTATGGCAGTTTCCCCATCTCCTATCTAATATCCCTTATAAATTACTTTTTTTAAAAAAGAAGTCATTTCCTTTCCTGCTGTAGCTCCCTTCCTCCTCTCCCTCTCCCCTCTCTTCCTCTTCCCCCTTCCATGCATCCTCTGAGATGGTCAAGTGGTACCTTTCGTTTGCACTGGCTCTAAGTGCTGGCTGCTTTGAGTTGCCTGCCGGACAGATTTGCAGCAAATCTGCACTGCAGCTCTTCTCTACAGGAAGCATTATTTTGAATCCTTCTCCTCAAACTGGCTACTAACTGTCAGGAAAATGGTACAATTTTGACACCTCCTTCCATCCGTTACAATTGCTTGTAACCAGGCAAAAGTTTCTGGGAGGGGTGGTTCAGTTGAGGTATGTCACAGTTAAACAGACCTTTATTACTTATGGAATCTAGTTCAAAGGAATTAATATAACAAAGATGCATCAAGTTTTTCACGGATTTCAAAGATATGTGAAACATTCATAGTGTCTATGATCAACGGAACAATAACTTGTTCAGAAGTTTTACTTGGGGTGGAGAAAACAAATGTTTTTCAATAGTTATAAGTCTCTTAGATGGCAGCAGCTTTTACTCTTATATCAAAATAGAGAACATTGAATGACAAATAACCCTTAATTAAAATATTTGAAGACATACTTTTGATAAGTTCAACTTTTGCAGACAAAAG
Organism: Numida meleagris; assembly: GCF_002078875.1. Classification (NCBI taxonomy): domain Eukaryota; kingdom Metazoa; phylum Chordata; class Aves; order Galliformes; family Numididae; genus Numida; species Numida meleagris. Next base: position 33,986,249 of record NC_034409.1, on the reverse strand, counting down.
CCAAAGAATCACAAAAAATGTTACATTATTTCAGAAATAGTATAATAGTATTTGCTGACTGAAATAGTTTCTCTCTTTGCCTTCCTGTGACTGCTGGGCAAACCAAAAGAGGACAAGGAAACAGCTGGCCAAACACAGATGGATCAGAGTGAAAAAGAACACAAACAAAGACTAAAAATGCTGGCTTTGCAATAGCACACCAGGACTGAAAAACTCTTCTTTCAAATGAGACACAATTAGGAAAGGAAGAAGGTCACCTGCACAGAACACCTGTAAAACTTACTCCTACCAAAGAAACAATAACACAATGGACGTACCATCTTCACTGGTATGGGGCTCCGTACTAGCATCCTGGTCCACTTCCTCTAATGTACCATGTTCACTGTATGGGCTGTCACTGAAAAGAAATGAAAGGTCAAGCCAGGGGAGAAACTAGACCATGAAAAGGATGCTTCAGTGAGCATTAAACCCATCTCTTCTCCCTGCAGACCACTAGGAGTAACTGACATTTTCCACGCATATCAGAGATATGCCACTCCCATGCAATTACTTAAAAGTATTCTTATAATGTTATAAAGTTATGTGCAACATGAATTGCATGACGGGCTACAAATATACAATTACAGAAAAAGTCTACGTACCTCTCATTCAGACAACATCTTCAGTTATTAAGAATCTGTGAATCCTTTATTAAGAACCTGTTAATCCTTTCATTTATGAAAACTCTGGGTGACTAAGAGAGGAAAGGAGCAGGGGGAAGGCATCATAAACGAAAATTTGTTAAAAGTGGTTCACCTCCCTTCTGAACGAGTGGTTCTCAGCCAGTCAGCTATTATCCTGTCTGGCTGTGGACTCTGAGTAGTACACTGTGAATTCTGGTATCATCTGGCTGAGCACAAGGCTAGCATCTTCCATAAAGCATTGTAGGGAACTTCATCATCACTGTCTTCGCTTCACATGTTTTACAGCTAAAACTTTCCGATATGAACTTAAATTACATTCTCATTTATCTCCATACTTCTTCGAAAGTCATTCTTTATCACAGGAGTTATCCAGACAACCAGTCTAATGATTTTATTAAGGAGACAGAAGGACAGTGTTCTGACTTACCAGTAGTCATCTCCAGCCATGCATTTTTCATACACTGGACCATCAAGTTCCTTAGCATCTGGAAAAATAGCCTCATGATGGATGATGATAGTTTTGATTATCTCATTCACGTGCGCCTGACAAGACACCTGATCTTGTATGTCTGGAACAGGCATCAGGGTTGGCCCAAAACAAATGGCCAGATTGTATGGATCCATCATGTTTTCATCGCTGTACTGTGAAAGGCTGTAAAAAAAGAAAAATCAAGAAAAAACGACTTTTCCACTGTAACTAACCTTATTTGGGAAACTGGAGAAATTTCATTTTCTATCCCCAGTCAGAGATTTCCTGCTCTCTGACACAATTCTACATAATACAACAAAACAAAAAAGGGGATTTCTTCCACAGTTTATATACATTATAGAGTGAGCTGTAGCACGTACATGTACGTATATGTACATGTTCTTAAACCGTTATATATAGTATACACTGACCTAATGGGCTAATGTAAAATGCATCAACTGCTGCTGCATCCATCTCATCAGCATTTATCCTGCATCCTAAGTGAGTATTACAGGCATCCTAAGTGGGTATTACAGGCATATCATATCTCACCCGACCTTGATGCATGTCTCCCATCAACTTGCTATGTAACTTAAGCAGACTGAATTGTCTTCTGGAGGGAACTAAGTTCCACAATCTTGCAAAGACTCTTCTGACTTCTTGTTTCTGTTTTTACTACACAACACTTGTGTTGTGCTCAGAAACTCCCACAGAAGTTTCATTTTGGAAGCAACTAAATAAAAGGCTTTGATTATTCTTATTAATCAACTTTTGCCAGCTCTTCTTTCCTATAGAAAATTAAACATGACTAGTTTTCATTTTTATTTTGAATGACAACTTGCTCTTTATTCCCTTATTCAAAAGCACCAAAATTTCTAGTGGACATTCTAGCTTTTGAGTGGTTCTGTGCAGGATCAGTTAAAAAGAATCAGAACTGCTGAGACATCCTTTACCTTACTGCTGTTCTGTACTCCGAAGCAGCATATGCATTGGTATGTCTGGTTGCATTTAAATACAGCAGTATATTCCCATTAGACAGTGAATTTTATGAGAGTTTGCCATGTACAAACAATACAAATTGATGAGGCAAACCTTTACATGACTGCCTTCATAACTACTTTGTAAAATTAATCATGGTCTCCCTATTTATGCCATGATGTTTTCATATCCTGTGCGTTGAATGAAGATGTTGTTCTACTGATACGTGAGATGATTCAGCCTTTGTAAGTGTACAGGATGATTGCATAAAAAACACAGCAACCATCATTGTGAAATATGGCAAGTTCTGCTGGTGACCAGCATCATTCCATACTCTTCTGGATTCACTACTGGAGCTGATACTGTTCGACATCTTCATGAATGACCTGGGCACACTCAGCCAACTTGCAGATGATGCCACACTGTGGGGAGCAGGAGATACACTAAAGGGTAGGGCTGCTATTTAGAAGGACCTTGACAAAATGGAGGGATGCATTGACATGGACTTTATCAAGTTAAGTTAAACAAGGATGAATGCAAGGTCTTGCCCCTGTCTAGGAATGTACTATTACAGTCTGGAACTAACTACTATGTAGCAGCTCCCAGTTAAAAACAATGGGATCTTGCTGGACAAGAAGTTGGTTGCGATTCAGCAGTCTGTCCTCTGGCTATGAAGGCTAGTTGCATACATAGTTGCATTAGGAACTGCAAAATCAGTAGATCAAGGGAATTAATTATTCCACTCCACTTAGCGCTCATGACGCCGTACTGGGCTTGAGGTACTGAATCTAGTTTTGAGAGACTGACAAACTGGTGCAAGCCCACTGAGATGGTCAGAGAGCTGGAGCACATGGGGTACAAAGTGACGTGGAGATAATTTGTTCAGCCTTAAGAAGAGAAGACTAAAGGGAAACATACCTGCATTCTTGTGCCTTCTAAATCACAAATGTGAAAGAAACAGACTGTTTTGGAAGTACATACCAAAAGGATGAGAGACAACAGGTACAAGGCACAGCAAGAGACACTCCAGCTGAGAGCAGGAAGAAAACTGCTCACTGTGAGGCTAACCAAACACTGGGTCAGACTACCCAGAGAGGCTGTGGATTCTCTGTCCTTTGAAATACCTGACTGGATAAGGCTTTGGGCAACGTGATCTACCTTTAGAAGCTTTGAGCAGGAGGCTAGACCAGGTGACCTCTAGCCATGATATCTGATGACTTTTTGGCCACATGAACATATGCAAAAAGCACAACTGGACTTGCAGAAAGTCGAACTATGGAAATGTTTTTTCTGTAGCTGCAACAAGAGCAGTTTGGAGGCAGTAAGAGATTTAGCCTTCTTTCTGAATTGCATTCCTGTGCAGGGAGCTTAGATTTAGCTAACATGACCATGTACCAAGTACAACCTTGTATAACTCTGGCCAGTCTATATGTCTATTCAGGGGAGAAGCTGCAACATAAGCATCTGAGATATTTACACTGTGTCACTACTGAGTGATGAATTCATGCTTTCAATGAATAGTTGCTTTCACAAACCTTTGGATCTCTGCCCCTCTTTTAAATATTACCTGAAAGTGGTTCATGAATTACTAGAAGAAAGGAAACTGGAACAGCTGTTAATACAGGCACACACACACACAACCTGGCTGAAAAGAGCCTGTTTCTATAGGAACAAACAGAAAGGATTAAATGGGGAAGGTAGCGAAGACAGAATGAATCAGCAGAGGGCAAATTCAGGAAAAAAAAGAGGAAAAAGGCAATACAAAAACAGGTATAACAGGAAACAGACAATATGACAGCGGAAGGAAGAGAGAGAGAATTAGGGCAAAGTGCACAGCAAGAAAAGTTTGCAGTGAAAATATCAGGCTCAGCAAAACTAGAGAGAGCTATGAAGGACTGGAGGGTGAGCAATTGACCAAACTGTCTTTATTTTCTCTTTGGGAATGAAGTAGCTTTTCTAGTACAATAAAGACCTTTCTCCCTTTCTCACACACCCCTCCTTCCAGCAGCTGCTTGTGTTTTGTTAGGATCCAAACAGTTTATATCAAAGCATACACAAAGGATACACGTTCTAGGTACTGGTAACCTCATTAACAGAAAATAGAAGAAGCAATATACATCTCATTCTGAGAGTGCCTAGCATCAAATAGGTAGCTTGCAATGCCTGTGTTGTTTGAATATACTGTTTACTTTTTCCATCAGGAGATTAAAATCAGATTGAGATGAGGAAACAAAAATCTACTTTTAAATTATGTAAATTATTTTAAATGTAACTAGAGTTTGTATTTGTTACTTTTCTTGCAGTACTGGTGTAGACTGCACTTCCCATTTTGGACATTACTTTAATCTGTCTTATTATAACCTTGGTCATTATTGAACAAATGCAATTTTAATTTAAACAGAAACTGGTGTTTTCCTTCTATTTTTGTTGTCAATTAAAAGATCATCTTTTGTGTTAAACACAACTTAAACATAAAGAAGTAAAGAATACTGATTCCAGTAGAGGAAAGCAGATAAAGACATGGTATCCCCAAGAAGTATAAAGCACTTACTGATTGAGGAAGGCAAAGAGGTATCTCATCACTATAAGGACCGACCTGGGCAAAGTGAGGAGGAGTTTGCGGATGTGAAGAGCCCTCTCATAGAGATTGTCTATTCCTGTAAACAGACCAAAGTACTTTAAATCACATTTCATATTATGGTATAAAATAGTATTCAGTCTACTTAATTTGACTCTTTGCCACCGCATGTCTGTGGACAATATCTTCTCATATTATGGTATTACAAAAGTAAGACCTGAAAGTCTTCTTTTCTCTCATTAAAATCACACAGTTTAAAAATAGTGTATTTAAACATAGAAGGTGATAAATCTGCCAAAGTCAAACCTTGTGTCATTTGCTGAGCTAGGCAGTTCATGAAACCAAAATAAGAGAACATAAATAATCTGAGGGAATCAAGGAGACACGTTTGCCACTAGTTTCAAAAACAGAATTCTCTCTATTTAAGTGTATGTATTAGCTATAATGTTCCAATCAGCGAGCTTGTCTAATCAGTTTTCTTAATGAACAGCTATAACTCTATTAATGGCAAAGTAGAACAAAGGTCTTCAGTTGCTTGGGGTGTAAACAACAGACACAAAGATCTCATGTACTTTCCTGGCTGATTTTATAGCAGTTCACCAAAATTGTCCCAAAGCAGGCAAAATAAAGTCAACTTGATAAGAGTCAGTTCCTAATGTCTTACAACAAAGATCCATTATTTTCTATGCTGATCAGAAAGATTATGTGGTTGAAAGTGGGGCACCGATAGGATAAAAGAAGAAAACATTTTTCAAAAGAAGTAATCTCTAAATGTTTTATTCCATTTGTTTTCTGCATTAGATGGCACTGCTAGAAACAACCTGAATTTCAGTAATGCTTCCTTTGTCAGCTACATTAGATGAGAAATACTGTCCAGTGGCACTGAAATTGTTATTAAAAAATTTAGAAATGAGAAACAGGAGCTGATGCCAATAGCTGAAACACCATTTGTACAACAACAACAACAAAGTTACATTCAACAGGAGAAGTTTAAAACAATTACTTTCATTAAAATGTTAACTGTAAGCAGAGTTCCAAGTGTTTATTTCTGCTCTTTGGTAAGGCCAGTTCTACCAATCTGAATTTATTTGCAGAAGCAAAATGTGCAGTGATTTATGCTTCTTAGAAGAATAACTGGTGTTTAATAATTAGTATCTTGGTATCAAAAATGAAGCATAAGAAGAGAATCAGCAGTGAGACTTCCACTGCATATAATTAGGATTAGCTAGGGTAGTAAACTAAAGGGCAAAAACTGTTCCTACATCTGCACTTATGGGAAATCCCACTGGCTCAGCACCACTAATGTGCTTGGAAACAGAAGATTTTGGGATGGGTTAAGAACAGGAGTCCTTTGCAGGGGCCTGCTATGCCTTGGAGATGTCTGCACACCTGAGATCTGCAGAACGATCGCAGTTCTCCTCTCCCTTTCCAGAACATACCCTATCTTGGACATGTTAATGCTATGCACTTTCACTTCTGCACCAGAGTGCCCCACTGCTCTTCTGCACTGCTCATGGACACTGCTTTTAGCACAAGGCCTTTCTCCACCTGCTTAAACTTGGTGGAAGGAGCCTGACCATATCTTCAGTTCCTACTCTTTCCAACAAATGCTGCTGCCATTACTGCCAGTGCTGCCTTGCAGTCTCTAGCTCACCTGACCTCCCTGCCAAACCTAGCTGTGAGTCTTTGTAGACAATCAAGGATTTTGGTGGTTCTGAGCCTGTGTGCAGGTGGGTTTTCTATGGAATGAGGTTTGCAGAGGAAGGTCCCCAAGTGCTTCAGTTAGTTCCTGGAACGCTCCTGTCTCAGCAGCATGTCTGCACAGTGCTATGGCACAGCTCCTCCCAAGCCTTTCCACCCTGTGTGCTGGATATAGGAAGCTAGAGGGAAGTTGAAACACAGCCAGGATCTGTTTTCTGCATCAAAGGCTTTACTTGGTAAGGCTTTGTGCTGTGGTCCTGCCTCTTCCAACCAGATCTGGAGACCTGCCCTGAACCAGGTTCAGTCATCGCTGAATTCAAATCCACACTGAACTGAGAAATGCACTGGCCTGACTCCCAGGTGGGTCCAGTGGCTCCTTCCAGCAGCGTGCTGCCTACGTGGGTGAAATAGTTTTGTTAAACCTAGGAAACTAAAACCAAGATGGGGCACAGTCTTGAATGCTGGCATGCAGGTACTGCATAGTAATCTCTTGGTCTGTGCCAACTGCAACTTTTCCGAGCATTTCCCAGGCACAGTTCACAGGATGTATGAGCCAGGAACTGGTCTCTGTAGTCAGCATGGACAAGGCAAAGGAGGCATAGAGAATTTGGATGTGTGGTCATGTGCTGAGCTACCCCAGTTGCCCCAGTAGGGGCATACTGGTACCAGTAGGTAACCTTTGCAATGAAGCTGTTAAAAACAATCCACACAAGGCTCAAGTGTGAGTATTTCTAATTCCTTCCTGATAACCCAGCCCCAGCTTCCATGAAAGCCTCTTTATTGAAAATCCAAACCACTGCCAAGAGGTAAGTTTGCATGCTTTCCATGCTGTTTCAAAAGGTTTGTTTGCCCTTCTGAGCACTGATTTGGTATAAAGGAGATATCTAGTAACATCATGCATTTGCATGCTGCTTTCGAGTGAGGAGCCAAATTTTAGAGTTGCCAGTGTGTTTGTAGTGTATGAGAGTTTGGATATGTCAGAAAGAAGGAGTGAATACAGAGAGCTCCTTCTGCATCCAGGCAGAAAGAATTTGCAGCTCTGCTGCAGAGGAAAGCGAAAGCATTGCCTTGCTGCCACTGACTGCATTGCTAAAGAGAACCTCAGCACCAAATGGTCATTCAGGTCACAAGCTGGCAGCTGCAAGGAACCACTGGCAGTGCCAATACCAGAGCATATTAACACAGTTTTCCCAATACTGAAGCGTATATGCCACTGTGTTTTCTCTCCCACAGTGCTTCTGTTGGAGGTCTTCTTCATTACTCTGATTTTAAAGAACTGTAATTACCCTTACCTCAGCACTCAGTGACCTATTACTCATTTTTTAGCTAAGAAAATTGAAATTCTGATATTACACAACTTGTTCAAATAATGCAATTAGTTGCATTAAAGGAAAATGGAATCAGAGAATGTGAAAACTGATTCATTACTCTAATGATATGAGAAGACTCTAATTTCCAAACACAGAAAATGGAATAAGCTTCTGGCAAGGCCTAACATACTGAGAACTAACATGATTTCTCTAACTAGTCAGGAAAGAGAAATCTGAGTGAACAACACACACATATCAGTTTCAGATCAAGATCACCATTAGGTAAAAACAAAAAATAAAGATGGTTACTTATTTGCTAGTTCCTGTGCCGCAGAGGTCTCATTGCTACATTATGTACTATGAAATCAACACGCACTACAGACTAAACTAAAAACTGGTGTTAGATAAACAGTCCAAGCATCAAGTAAGCCTGGATGACCTGAATGGATGTGTCATATATTGCTATGAGTTATTGATGACCTTTCATAATTCACAAAAACTTTTGGAGCTCTTGACTGACACACCTGCCTCCTAGACATGTCTAAGCCATGAAGATCAAACCTACAACCAGAACAAATCCAGCATACCAATGCCACTGAAGAAATAAATTATCAGCCAGCTGCCTCTTTGTCAGCCACATGCTAAGGACCACGTTTCAATAGCATGAGCCAGGCATAAATCCTAGCTACCCAAGACTTACACAAAAGGTGTGATTTTTGACCTCCAAGAAAGATAAAATACTGGTACCTGTTTTGGAGAGGTGGTGTCACCTTTGCTTACTACAATGAATGTGCACTTTTCTCTTGTTGAACAAATAACACATATTAACCATCTGGTGACTCATGCTTTTGCAAAAGCAGACATTAGAGTGAAACAGGCCAGAAGTGAATAATCAGGCTCAGAGAGTGTAAGAAGCATCAGAGAGGAGAAAACACAATTGCTAACAGAAGCCCCCCAAATGCAAACAAAACAAGAATAACTTGAAAATGAAGACAGGGATACATTCATCCTAAGTAACATTAAGGAAATGTAAGGCAAATTGAAGTTTAATTAAGCAATAATCCTGAAGTAGTGCAGCATGTAAAAGGCAATACGTATTCAAATATATAAATTCAGTGCTTTGGTGATGGAAAACAAAAGGCTTTTGGTATCCTGGGCTCCATCAGAAGAGGGGTGGCCAGCAGGGAGAGGGAGGTGATTGTCCCTCTCTACTCTGCCCTTGTGAAGCCCCATCTGGAGTACTGAGTCCAGGCCTGGGGCTCCCAATACAAGAAAGACAGGGAGCTGCTGGAGAGGGTCTGAAGAAGGGCCACAAAGATGACCAGAGGGCTGGAGCACCTCCCCTACAAAGACAGGCTGAGGGAGCTGGGCTTGTTCAGCCTGGAGAAGAGAAGGCTGCGGAGTGACCTAAAGGGAGCCTACAAACAGGAGGGCAGTCAACTCTTTGAAAGGGTAGATAACGGCAGAACAAAGAGAAATGGCTTTAAGTTGAAGGAGGGAAGACTTAGGTTGGATATCAGGGGGAAGTTCTTTACTGTGAGAGTGGTGAGGTGCTGGAACAGGCTGCCCAGAGAGGCTGTGGATGCCCAGTCCTTAGAGGTGTTCAAGGTGCCCAGTTTGGATGGGGTCCTGGGCAACCCGGTCTAGCATTAGATATGGAGGTTGGTAGCCCTGCCTGTGGCAGGGGTGTTGGAGCTTGGTGATCCTTGAGGTCCCTTCCAACCCAAGCCATTCTATGATTCTGTGATTCTATGATTTTGCAAGACAGCAATTGCTGGTGGTTCCCAAGTACTCTGGGCCATTTGGCCGCATGCCTTATCATCCCAGTTGAGTTAAAGATGCTACAAAAGCACCACTCATTTCCTGGTCATGGTCCTACATATGAACTCTCTTTCACTAGTGGTGAAACGTTCAACAGAGAGAAACTTCCAGCCTTGGGAACACTCAGAGCTCAGAAACCAAAACTATGGATTCTGGTTTGTGCTCTTTTATCACCCTTTGTTGATACTTCCTGGGCCAGTCTCAGTAGTAACAAAAGAAATGCAAACATTTTGCAAAGGGAAGATATTGATCAGAACATATGGGAGGAGAAGACTAGTGTTAGCAATGAATGAATTGTGCTAACCTAATAGGCACTGCTGTGCAAGCTAAGCATATTTCGCAGCCAAGGGCACTACGAAGGAAGGAGATGAAGGCAAATAGTGGTAATGTAAGACATCTCTCACCTTTAGGACCAATGGTTTGAAAGACAAAATCCACTGTAGTAGCTCTGAGTGGGGGATCTCTCACTACTTGGAGTGGCACCTAGTATTAACTGAATGAATGCTAATGCTTATTTTACACATTCACTGAAGATCAAATGGGACTGAATTACACTTGCAGAGGTAATTTTTATGGTCAATTTGCAGCTGACAAGTCATCTACATGAATATGTATTAGTGCTGACTTCACAATTTGTCCGCCTTTCCACTTCAGTAGATGAGTCCAATCCAACTCAAAGGTATGTATACATTAACTCAGCACTGCCATCTACAACTCTTTCAGATCTACTTAAGAAGGAAGACAAACACAATGGTATCCACTGTCACTTGGTGAAGAAAACAGTTGTCATTTGGTTGAATATTTTTCAGGAAGAGCTGACAATTCATAACATAGTTTTTTAAGTGATACTTTAGAAAAGCAGTAAATACTATGCATACATAACGTTCACGTCTGGAGCTAAATGCACTTTGCTGGCTGCAAAGGATCAAAACGATAAACGATAAACATTAGAAGGAAAAAGTTTTCATCCATCCTGGCATCTTAGTATATCAAATTTAGGGCACAGGAGATGAAATCAAGAACTATAATGACCTGAGCAGAAGCTACACCGTCAGGGCAGCTGAGATGAGTCTGCTGCCACATTGCGCACCTATGCATGTAGATGTCAACTATAGTTCACACATACAAAAACTAACTCCAGGAAGGAACTGCAGTACTTAAGTAGCTTCAGTATTCTCTGCCTCTGTGTAACTCCTCTTACAAATACTTTGTTTGGCCCAATCTATTTTTAGAAAGGGGCAGAAGAGAAGTACCTCGCAACTCTTCTCCATTCCCCACCACCACATTTTACCTGCTGGATTGTTGAGTGCTGCTCTGAGCAATAGCAGCCACTACTTTTGCTAAGAATGCAGAATTATGGTCCATAATGAAAAGGATTCGTTATGTTCTGTCCTACCTTTCCTGCTTGCTTTGGAGAAGTTAGAGTTTGGACCCAATTTTACCTAAAACAGTCCATAAACCCAAACAGAAAAACACCATTTGCAGGAGTCTAATTAATACAAATTGCCCTAAAAGCCAGTCATTTTGCTCTGCTTCCAACGTATTTCCAAAAGGGAAAGCATTAAATCACAATGCTCTATTTCATTTTAAAATATATGCATAGATGCAAAGGAATTCCTCAGTGGCTGTACTGAGGAAAGGTTCATTTTGCAGCTGTAACCTCAATTATGCTTGACATCCATAAGTAAGTACCTCAGTTTCAAGGGTTTTTTCACTGGCAACATTACATTTCCATATAGAATGCATGCCATTCTGCCTTTATAAAGTTTTACACGAACATTAACCTCATTGATTTGTTTTTCTCCCTCCCTCTCCAATAACAATTTCTGTCACTAATTAACAAAAACACATTGGCACTTGCTTTAAAAAATTATTTGCAAATGAGTTAATGTTTAATCCTTTTCTCACTGTTCATCAGAAAGAGAATGCAATAAGCATTAAGAGTTCCTACTTCTTAAATAAAAATGTGAAAGCTTTCTGGACTTCATGTAGTCAACTGTGATCTAAAGAAGTTACAGAAATGTCTGTTCTCACAGAATAGATGGAGTCTGGCCCTGCTCCCAACAACATGAAGGCCAAGACACTTAGTATGTGAAGGAACTGTTTGGTGTATTAGGGCCACATGAGCACAGAAAAAGAAACTAATGCGACTATGACAGGTTCCAAGTCTGAAGTGGGAGAAAAATCTTGCCTGGACTGTATTCCTTTTTGCAAGACATACGGAATATGAACACTGAAAGACAGCAATAGAAAGGGTCTTTGAGGCAGACCCTGTGTATCCTGAAATGCTTTTTTTTTTTCCCAAATAAAAAGCATCTTATTCCCTGGAAGTAGTGCACCACTTAAGAAGGCACACAGACTAGGTACACAGCTGTAAAAACACTCCACCCTGGGCTTCTCTCAGATAATCAGAAGATGCAGACACACAGCTCGCTATTCCCAGTGTGTGACCCTGGGCTGGCTGTGGATACAAGGCACAAGAGCTGTTTTTTTCTCTCATCACATTCAAGACTCCCACTGTGACAACACAAATAAAACCACCCCACTATGTTCAAAATGAAAATCCCTTTGTTCAGCCAAATTCCAAACTTAAGTCTTCTCCCTTCACTGAAGGGAGGCAATGACGTGTTATTTCAGAGTGCCCCTAAAGATAACCCTGAGGAAACCAAATCAAACAGCAACAAAATCTTGCTTTTGTAGATATGTGTCTTCCTTCAAAAGCTGCCAAGAACACTTAACAAACATTATCATGAAGAAAATCTCTATCTTCTGCAAGAGCAACAGTACAGTCAAATCCAGCAGAACTACTCAGTCACTGTCCTGGTTTCAGCTGGGACAGTTTTCTGTTTCTTTTTTTCTTCATAGTATCCAGTATGATATTATGCTTTGGCTTTGGGATAAAAACAATGTTGATAACACACCAACATTTTAGTTGTTGCTGAGCAGCGCTGTACAGAACCAAGGACATCTCAACCTCTTGTACTGCTCTCCCAGCGAGGGAGGCTGAGGGGGTACAGGGAGCTGGGAGGGGATGGATCCAGGACAGCTGACCCAAACTGGCCAAAGGGATGTTTTATACCATACGACACCATGTGAAAAACAAAACAACTTTAAGAACTGTGGGGAGTTGGCTGGGGTCAGCCACTGCTCAGGGACTGGCTGGGTTAAACCACAACATCACTACACCTTGTTTTGATAAGGTGCTGTAGAGTTGATAGTCCAGATTTAGGACAGCCTTAGAGAACAGGCTGGTCTAAGCCAGGATCAGATGGCAACATCTCTTCCCCAGTAATTACCCCACTAGTGGGAAAAGCAGCAACTTAGTTCAAAACTAATCAAAACTAAGCTCTGCCAGATGATTACTACTAGTTAAATAAAAAGGTTGTTAATTCTTCATTGAAAACAATCCCGTTCCTGAAACATGAAATAGTTTGATCTCCTCCAAGGAATCCAAGGCCTAATGCTAAAGATTTAGCGTTATTTTTCATTGCTATTTTTCTCAAAATTCTTGATAACAGAAGATCGCTTTTCGATAACTGAACTTGATCACTCTCAGCAACTGTGTAAGAAGTTGGTGAATCACCCCCAGCTGCTAAGGTGCCGTGGACACATCCTCAGCCTGCTGAACTTCTGATCTCCTTCCACATATCCTATCCTGTCTTCAAAAGCATCAATAGTGAATGGAATTTCTCTGAAATGATCCAGGGTCCTCTTCTTAGAATGAATTTAAACAATTGTTTCTGGCAGATACTTTTCCATCTTCTAAACACTTCACTTCTGTAATCACTGCAAGCTGAATATTCATATTTGGTATTTTAAATTTCTATTAAAAGCTCTTCAACACAGTGGAGTGCAATTCTACTTACTTTAGTATATAGAATAATGCATATAGTACCTTCACATATAAGAACTTCACTATTATTTTAATGCTTAGTAAAAATAACGAAGTCATAAGGAGATCCAACAGGCAGAATCTGAAAGCAAACATTTTGAAAAGGAAATCTTGTGCAAATGTTTAATGATGAAAGTGATTAACCATCTGAACAGCTTATCCACAAATGTGGTACATTTTCTGTCAACTGAAGCTATTAAACCAATACATTTTTTCCAGCAGACACGCTTTAATTCATCCAGAAGTTATGGAAATCTGCACAGGATTAGTAGGTAAAGTTCCATCATCCCTGTCATGCAGAAAATCACTCACTCAAAACAATCCCACTTTAAATTTCAGTTTCTATGACTCACAGACATTTTCTGGGCTGTAGTACTGCAGAGAGATAAAGCTGAGCTCAGGCAGGACAAAGATTATACTTTCTAAAGAGATGGTGGCTCTCTCAGCATCCTCCTTAGTGGGGAATCAGACTATTAAACTGCAGAAAATTGCGCAGGTCTGTTTGACAAAAACATTGCACACAGACCTGATCCCAGCAACCCACATAGTTCATAACCTCCAGGCTGAATTACTGCAATCCTCCCTATGTGGGAAGGAAACAGCATGTGCAGTGTTCCCCCGGCACAGAGCAGAACAGCCCATCTGCTGGCCAGTCCAGGACACTGTGCACACATCAGTGCTGTCCTGACTGCTGGCTGTCCCCTGTGCCAAAATAACACAGTTCAGAGAGCCTGTCCTAATTAATATCCCCAAAGGACAAGCCCTCATTACCTGTGAAACTGTCCATTGGCTCTATTTGGCTGAAGCAAGCAATTTACAAAGGAAGGGTTCAGAGAAGGAAGTTATTCCACGCAGCAAGGACCTCTCTGACTACTTCTAATGGACCCACAGGGAACAGTAAGCCTACTGATGGTTCGCTGGGCCTCACACCTCCTGAATATCTGCAGGGATCTGTGAACTGGAAAAGGCTTTGTGCATGCCAGAGCAATTCAGCCATCCACTGACTAATTCCTAAATTACTACAAGCTCTCAGCATCCAGCTACAAACACCAGCAGCACACAGACTAACACGCTCCTCTTCTTGGGCATCCCATTACAGCTTGACAATTCTTGTGAGCTGGAAGGCAGATTGGGCTCTTCTGCAGACAACATTCAGCTGCTTCCCCCTGTTCTTGCACTGAATGGTTTTCCAGACAGTTGGATCCGGGTTTTTAAGCTGAGCACAACAAAGGTCCAGAACCACACAATGCTGAGCAGTTTGGTACTTATTCACCAGCACCGACCCCAAGCTGCAGGGCATGAAAACCTCTGTGAAAAGTAACATATTCTGTTTGCACAGTCATGACTTCATCCCCTTCCATCTGCCTCAGTGCACAGAAGAAAATAATAATGCTTATAAATTTAACTATCTCCTGTACACCAGAAGATTTTCTTCCTGCTCTGTTAGACAAAGAGTTGTACTGTACATTAATCCCCCTGGAAAAATGGAACAACCACAGCTGCAAGTATGACTAATAGCTGACCCAGACTGTTACAGACGGCAAACAAATTGCCTGAGAAAAAAACTGTGAAGTTAGGTCTTTTCTCATTCTGCTACTGCATATATGAAAATAAAGTTCTACTGAGAAATACATAGATTTCTACTTACTGATACAAGAAATAAGATCATTAAATCTTTCCTTAGGAAAGACAGGATTTTCCAGCCCTCGGAAATAGAGCTTCAGTACTCCAGCAACTGAGTTAATGTCATGGTTACTTTGGTCATCTGCCAAAGGATTTTCACCTTAAAAAGAAAATAAAGTGAATAAAACACACATGCAGGAGCCTTCTTTCATGCAGCATTTTAAGAAATGAATGACACTTTTTCTTGTTGTTTTTACTATGTGGGAGGTGGCAATGCAAGCATTCAAGTAAGATAATAAACACTGATTTATAAATCCCAGGCTGTGATTAAACTGAAAACATCAGCTTAAATAAAACTTCCTTTACATTACATAATCCAGCAATCTCTCAGGTCCTGAACTTCCTATCAGGTATTTATGGACATGTTATTATTTACAATTAGTAAAATAAAGGTGTTCTACGTGCTTAATGGAATAAGGTTTCTCAGACTGTTTTTTGAGAGCTTACATAAAGCAAATGGAATTAGATAACTCTTTGAATTACAAATTTGTCTTAATTCTGAAAAATTCAAATGCTCAGGAATTTATGTGACCATTTGGTGAAAACACTGCATGGAAACTGAAACTCTAAGGCCCATGACTGAACTATGTTTAATTCTAAAGACTCAGTCTTTACTTTGAAACACTTTAGAATGTGTGTACCTTCCAGAACAACACTACCTAGGAGAAGCAGTGAAAAATAAGGAATATGCAGGAGTTGGAGAATAAGAGAATGTATGTGTCTCCACTTCAACCATAAAAACAGCTTATTTGCACATCTTTTCAAGGACCAGACCAGGTGTAATAAGATACGCAACTAACACTAGGGAGAAAAATATCGTGTGTATTTTTTCATGCTTCTAGTCACAAGATTTACTGCTCCAAGGGCTTTCTTATTAGCACATGATCTGTAAAAGGTTCTTCTGGAAACTGAAAAAAATAAGCAGCTTCCAAAACCCAGGAAAAGAGAATATAAGACTAAAAAGAGAGAAAATCATAACTAATGTTAACACAATTAGGGGACTGTCAGACTCTATCTCCTATGAATCCTAAGCTTGCTGTTGCAAGCCATTCACGTACAAAAATCTATTTTCACTTCCTGTTATATTTCCCATAATTCTTCCTCAGGGGCTGAAGATTCCTTCAGGAACAAAAACTGAAAATGGACTGACTCATTCACAGCCCGTATTTGCATTGACCTGTATGTGCATTGACTGTGATGTCACTTTGGCACAGGGGCTAGAAACTTAAGCACTCATATTCCAGAAGATCAAACAGCATCATTCTCAAATTGCATTAAGAAGTCTCTTGAATCTAATTAAAAACACAATATTTCCTTTTTAAGAACCTTTAAAATAAAGACTAACTATCCCTTTTGCCATAACAAAACCAACCTTAAGCTCCTGGGACATAACTGGCGGAAAAACATGTTCATGTCATCATCACACCTCACCTTTACACATGTGATGGTGCAAAGTTTTAGGTGCAGCACACAAAGTGCATACAAACTGCTTAAACAGTCAAGAAAGTAATTAGAATTTGAAAGATTTTTAACTCACAGACATTAGAGTGGTTGAATAAAGGAAAATGCAATTACCTCTCTCAAATGAATTTTTAATATCATTCACCTCCACCTGGGAACCAGACACTCTAAAAATCCCCTGATGCTGAAGACCTGCAGCAAAGATAGGAGTCAGTGGTGAGAAATGAATCCACTTTTTAAACAGTTTTCATCTCTATTTTTAAAACAAAGCTGTAGTGGCAAATGCATTACATGAAAGATACATTCAAAGGTTCAATCAGTAAATTACGTAACATATTTCAGTGCTTACCATATAAGTTGATAAATCTGATACAGCTTTCCACGATGAGAGGAATGACTTGCCCTGAATCCTGGTAAAAATAAGAGCAGAAAGAGTATATTGCAGATTTGAAAAACTCCCTTCTCTGGACTAAATATGAAAAAGAGATTTCTTTTTTTCTCAATCCAGATGGACACACAGTGCTGCCAAAAAAATACATACGAAAAAATATCATTTAGGTAGGGATGGAAAGGAGTAGGTGAAGAGAAAGGATTATGGTTCTTAATGAAAATCACCGAATCAGGAAAATCACAGACTTCATTCTCTGCCTCTGCCATTGTATCTGGCTAACACTACAGTGACATCTAAGCTCACGCATCTGGTTTAGATTATTGAAGCAAAATGAATTAAAGCAGTGAATTTGCCTTTTTAGAAGTTTATTATTAACAAGAACACTTCATGATGAAGTTTCTGCACTCAGGTTAAACATTCCTTTTTTTTTCTGTGGTGGAGAAAGTCCTACACAGGTCTAATTACACAGGACCTAATTCCTGGAGGTGCTTTTTCTTTGGCTAAAAGTTATTGACCATGAACAGTTGACAAAGCTTTTTCTAGACCTGCTGGACTATTGGAAAAGTTCTTGGAGAAGAGTCTCCCAGTGACACTGCATGGGGTAGTGGCTGTCTCCCTTCTGGCTTCCTCCTGATCGGTGTACCCTAAAATACAGCGGATGATGGTTCTGCATGATATTTCAGGCTGCACAAACTACCTGGTAACACACAGGGTGGTGAACTGAAGCCACGTGCAGCCTAGCACAGTGTCCAGCTGCCTTTCAGCACAATCAGGGCATGGGGAAGGGAGGTCATGGCCTACACCTTCCCACCTTCAACTGGCAGAGCTCATGGATCAGAGCTGTTGGACTCAGCCATCACAGAACTGCCAGTTAATATGTACATTTTCAATTAAACTTAGACCATTTAAAAAAATGGAGAAGAAATGCTTGTGGTGGTAGGGTGAGAAGATGAATATATACTAATTTTCAGAGAACTGCTTTTTTTCCTTTAAATTGCTTGCTTTCCAAAAGAACTGTCACAGTCCTTCAGTTGTGTGTTTTGGCACCTTAAAACATGGATGTCTTACCCAATGCACATCAATGACTACAAGTCACCAGATAGCTATTAGAGTTATAAATCATACGATTAAAAATTATTTTGAAAGTTAGTGCTTATGCTGGAAAAATTACTATTTCATAAATAATAAGTACCTTCAAAATTCTTGTCCTAAAAGCTATAATTTTTCTTTCCAAATGAATTTCAAATATGCAAGCACTCAGAGAATTGATTAACTCATTTGAAAGTTTGACATAAAAGCAGTCTGTATTACAAAACCATGAATTCAAAACCTGCAACTCACAGTACACATTTCCTCTTACAAACTAGTCCTTCACATGTTCATACTAAATTACACTAAAGGGAAGTTTATGAATTGAGCTCAAATAGACAAAAAGTCAAGTGCTAGAAACAAATGACTGAAAAAGAACACAGACTGAAGCAACAAAACAAGCACTTCCTGAAACAACCTAACTCCTGATTTTCTGTGTCCTACATATTGTTTTAGTGGGCCTCAACAAAGAGTGTAACAGCAATTTCACCATTTAAGTTGTGGCTTGTTTGTCTTTTAAAACAAAACCTAGCTGTTATGGTTTTGTGATTTTTTTTTGTTGTCGGTATTCCACATCATTACATCATGTAAGGTACGGGCAGTTAAAGGGTTAATTCCCCGGTTACTGTAAACTGCCTTTTTTGGTG